>NW_015386536.1:89563-104464 GCF_001527695.2 Protobothrops mucrosquamatus
GAGTGCTGTTTTGAGATAAATCATATCACCACTTTGAAGAAAGCTGTGTTGCCTTCACTGTGTGAAGCTCTTTGTTGAGATAAATCCAAGTTGCCTCTCCCAGTCTTGTGTATGGTTTTGCATGTATATACCATTTCCAGTTATTATAATGGAACCAATGGATTCTCCCTGCTGTTAAGAATCAATTTCTTTGTTCTTGACACTTAACTGAAAAAGAACTTGCTGCTCCAAAAGCCGTGGAAGTTACTCATCACCACAGAGATGGGAACTAGTACAAGCCTCAAACAAATTCCTTAAAAAAACTTTTTATAAAATCAAAACTTATGATACAACTATAGGCAAATAAATCCCACAAACTCCCATCCTCATCAGACTAGGTAACACTATTACCTGCTCCAACTCCCATGATTTTATCTCTGTAAGCTGTCATGAGTTGGGCAGCCTTATAAATTTTCTACATACATACATACCAGCTGAGCCATCAAAAGTAGTCCCACTCCCACTGAATCTGAAAGAAGGAAAGGCTGTGCCTCATGGACTTCCCTAAACTTACCCCAACCCTTCCATTTATTCTAAATTACTGTAGCCCTTGAAATTCCAACAATGTACAAATTTATGATTATATAGGAGGAAAAATCTCCATACTGAAAATAACAAGGGTTTATTACAAAACTTAGACCTTATGGGAAACCTCTTCACCTGCAAATGAAGCCTTGTACAGGGTCTTAGGGAAATGAGGGGAGGTGATCCTAGGAAGCAATCAGACAAGAGAGGCAGTGACTTAATGGTCAGAGGGGAAAAAAACTTAGGAAGTACCCAGCCTAATGGGTCAAGCAGTTGAAGATGGTGGTGGAAAGTTTGTGCTTCCAGACTTGCAAGATTCTGTTAATGTAGCTTTACAATAAAGTAGAATTAGTTCATCTAGCCATGTTTCCTATCTGGTTTACCTGTGAGGGCTGAGAAGCTTTTAAGTTTAATGCCAATCCTACCTCTAGAATAAATTACTATAACATTTCTATTATGGGAATATGGAGCAAACATCCTCTTGAAGCCTTAATTAGATTACAAATATAGAGAATGGTAACCTTCAATCAAGCAGGTACTGGAGCGCATAGCACCAGACATGTCACTGGAAGACAAAATCATATCTCACTTATTTTAACTATGTCATGCAGGGGAATTCACTGGAGGAAGCAATTATGTTTGGAAGAGTTCATGGCAAAAGGAAACCAGCCCCCCAAAGAACATGGTGGCTGGACACCATCAAAGCTGACACCACCCAGAGAATAGAAAAACTCAAAGAAGTAGTGCAAAGAAGACATGGCCTATAGAACTGCAGGAGTCAGACATAACTAAATGAATAATATCATCATCATCAATAACCTTCAATGAAGCAAAAAGGAAATAATCCTGCAAGGAATCCCAAGCATATTTGTAAGTGTAGTCTGTATTGTGGAGATGTAGTATAAATCTCCAGCTTGTAAGCTAGCCAGAGAGAAACTTATTTCCTCCATCTTCAGTTAAAGTCAGTGAAGGAGAGTTTCAGCAGCTGAACAGCCACTTCCCAGAAACCTTTATTTATTCCAGAACCTTCTAAAGCAAAGGTCTCCTTAATAAAGCAGGCTGAAGCTTGGCCAGCATGACCATGCAGTAGGCAAAGGCAGGTGGGTTATCATTACAGTTACAAGTTCAAAGAAATCACTGGGACTTTCTGGAAGTTAGAATCTTCAGTACATTGTCTCCTTAAACTTCATAACCACAGCTTTGGGGGTTCCTGGAGCAGAAATACAACCAATTGGGTTGTATTTCTCAGCTTCCAAGAGCCAACCATCTTTGCTTATCAACTGGCTCCAGATAACACCTGGAAACAAAATACTAATGCAGGCATGTCAAACTGCCGGCCCATGGGCCAGATGCGTCACGCTGAAACCGCACCCACCCCATTGCCGGCAATGGGGAAAAAGTTGTGATACATTGTGTGATGTCACGTGACATCATGAGTTTGACATGCCTGTACTAATGCCTACATTTTGAACTAGTTCTAATCTCTAACTCCAGAAGAACTTTGTGTTTACTGATCCAACCAAAAATTGCTGATTGATAGGAAACTCCTTTATTCCTGTTCTTTTTTATGAACTTATATGACCTACGTCAACCATCGGTCTTCAATAATATGGACAAGGTGACATCCAGACACACTAGTTCTCCTTTTTCAGTCTTCCATGCAATTACCTTTCTTCATACATCAAGGCTGCTTCCTACTTTTCTCTTTTCATTATTTTTCCTCAGAATTCCTGCCTCCACCCCCACACTGGCATTAAAGGCAATCACCTCTTCTTACACCTGAATTTCCAGATCATTCTCTCTATTCTTCCCCCACTATAGAGCAAAAGGGCTTCCCCTGATCTCGCACAGGACTGGCTCCGTTCCTTAAAAACTGCACTGGACATGCTGTTCCATTGCTTAGACCCAGGTATTGTTCTTTGCTGTTTCCTCCTTGCCACTTATGGTTTTAAATGCTCTTTCCTCCTTGAATGATTGCTACTTCCTCTTTAATTGTTATTTCCCACTGATAGTTACTTCTCCCACTGAGTTCTTCAGGAATGTTTTATGTGCTTTCATTGTATTATCTCTCAACGCCTTTCTCTGAGGCATGCAGGATTGCTGTGTTGAAGGCTCATTATACCTCTGGAATGTATACTTTTTAAATGCTCCTTGCTGAAAAATTTTTGTTGCATAAGGTTCCTTATGGATAGCCTCCATGTATAGACTATCCTCAGTAGTTTCCTTTGTAAGTGTTATTTAAAGACAGGGGTGTATCCCTGCAGGGTAAAAAATAAAATGGTTCCAATAAAATTAGCTAATTGAACTCTGTGCAGCCATTTTCCAGAATTAATAGATATTATGGCTTTGACTTGTGATAAGAATTATTAAGGCTTCTGACAAAAAGCCTTTCTTTATTAAATGCCTTCTATTTAAACTACTATAAAAGTAATAAGTAAGCTGAAGTACAGGCAAGCTGTGCCCTTCAAACATTTTAGGCTACATTTATAATCTATTCTGATAAGACAGGGGTAGGCAACCTTGGCTCTTTTATGACTCATGGACTTCAACTCCCAGAATTCCTGAGCCAGCATGGCTGGCTCAGGAATTCTGGGAGTTGAAGTCCTGGAGTCATAAAAGAGCCAAAGTTGCCTACTCCTGTGATAAGACATGCTGGGTGACATTGGTTGGAAATGAAGTCCAAATCTAGCAGATCTATTTATCTTTTTACTTATATTATCAGAACATGACTCACCAAGAACAGCCAACCATTGCATCACTTAAATGCAACCAAACTAGGTTCACTGAATGAAAGGAGACATAGGCTTCAGAATACAGAATTCAGAAAACAACATTGATGAGACCTTAAATGACAGATACAAGTACCAGCTGAACTTGCTTGCTAGCACAGGGACCTAGAGATCCACTTTAAGCATTTTGTGTGTGATATCTCTTAAGAGGAATTTCTGGGGAACAGGTTTCTAGAACCTCTTCATTAGGAACAGCTGAAGGCATAACTAGAAGAAATAGCATGTGTATGTGGAACAATCATAGACATAACTATAGAAAGGTGAATTAGGAGCACAAATAAATGGCTAGGAAATTAGCTATGGAAAAAAACCTTATCAATAAAGTTGTGAGCCAACTGATGTAACACCTCTTTCTATAAATACCTTAGCACAGCTGAAATAAAAAAGCAGACATGGTCTTTGGTTTATTATGTTTTCCCCTTCCCCACATTCATTTTTTTCCTGTTATTTTCAAGGTACTTGAGAATTACTTTAAATCTTTCTTGGCAATGTTCTCAACTTAGTTTTTGAGGATTAAACTGCTGATGATGTCAGTTTCCCTACATTCCATTGTTCTGACAACTCTTTTAGCAGGCCAAGTGTTTTGATCTGAAAAGGGCCAAAGGGAGGAGTTGCCTTGTGGTGCTTTCTCTTGAGGTTCAATGCCATATCAGATACTAAGAAGGCTTCAAAACACTGAAAGCAGCATTGTATTACTGCTTGCTAAGACTTACATAAGGTATAATAGGATAATGAGTGCCAGTGACCTTGGGCCAGTCACTCTCTCTCAGCTCAAGGAAGCAAGCAATGGAAAACCACTTCTGAAAAACCTTGTCAATAAAACTGCAGAGACTAGTCCGAGCAGTCTCTGAGAATCAGATGTGGTTGAACAGAAATTGTTATATATATATATTTCAGAGAATGGAATAGAATAGAATAGAATAGAATAGAATAGAATAGAATAGAATAGAATAGAATAGAATAGAATAGAATAGAATAGAATAGAATAGAACAGAACCTTGGAAGTCTTCTAGTCCAGCCCCCTGTTCAAGCAGGAGGACCTATACCATCTCAAATAGGTGATTGTACAGTCTCTTTTTAAAACCTTCCAGTGATGGAATGCCCACGATTTCTGGGGGTAAACTGTTCCACTGGTTGATTTTCCTCACTGTCAGGAAGTTCCTCCTTAATTCTAGGTTGCTTCTATCTCTTTGATCAGCTTCCAATCAGCTTCCGTCCTTTCCTCTGGTGCTCTGGTGAACAACATGACCGTCTCTTCTTTGTGGAAGCCTCTCAGATACTAAAATACTGCTATCATGTCTCCCCTATTTCTTCTTTTCTTTAGACTGGCCAAGTTCCGCAGCCATTCTTTGTATGTTTGGTCTCCAGGCCTTTGATCATCTTAGTTGCTGTTCTCTGAATTTTTTCCAGAGTCTCAACATCTTTTTTTGTGATTTGGTGACCAAAACTGGCTGAAGTATTCGAGGTGTAATCTTACTAGCGCTTTATAAAGTGGTACTAGTACTTCATGTGATCTTGATTCTATGCCTCTGTTTATACAACCCAGGATTTTATTAGCTTTTTGGGCTGCTGCTGCACACTGCTGGCTCATAGTTAAGTGATCGTCCACCAGGACTCCAAGGTCCCTCTCACATTTACTGCCTTCAAGCCAGGTGTTGCCCAATCTGTATTTGCTCCTTTGGTTTTTCCTGCCTAAGTGTAAGACTTTGCTTTTCTCCACATTGAAACTCATTTTGTTGGATAGGGCCCATTGTTTGAGTTTGTCAAGATCTTTTTGGATCCTGAGTTTGTCTTCTGGGGAGTTGGCTACCCCTGCCAGTTTGGTGTCATCTGCAAATTTGATGAGTTCTCCTTCAATTCTCTTGTCTAAGTTGTTTATGAAGATATTGAAGAGTACTGGGCCTAAGACAGAATCTTGTGGTACCCCAATGCTTAGTTCTCTCTATGTGGATGTAGTGCCATTGAGGACTACTCGTTGAGTATGGTTTGTCAGCCAGCTATAGATCCATCTGGTGGTGATGTTGTCTATTCCATCTTTTTCTAGCTTATCAAGGAGTAGGTTGTGGTCTACTTTGTCAAATGCCTTACTGAAATCTAGGTATACTACATCCACTGCATTTTGCTGTACTAGTTTAGTCATTTTATCGAAGAATGAGATCAGATTGGTCTGGCATGATCTGTTTTTAACAAACCTGTGCTGGCTGCTAGTTATGACTTTGTTTGCTTCTAGTTGTTCACATATCTGTTTTTTGATTATCTTTTCTAGGATCTTCCCAGGTATTGATGTTAAACTGATTAGTCTGTAGTTTCCTGGGTCCGTTTCTTTTTTCCTTTCTTGAAGATGGGGACCACATCACCCCTTTTCCAATTCTCAGGTACTTCCCCAGTGCTGCAAGATTTGTGGAAGATGTGGTGCAATGGTTCTGAAATAACATCTGCCAGCTCTTTCAGAACTCTGTGTATATATGCCATTATTTGTATCAGTGAGAGCATCACTCTCTTACTGATTCAAGACAATGTCAGCAAAGAGACAGAGACAGAGACTGGCAGACTGGCAATAGCAAAATTAACTGCTAGTTCTTATTGAATTACTAATTTTACCCTCTTTGACTGCTATCTGGATTGACAGCCAAATTTTCATTGAAAGCTCACAACACCTGAGGGCTATTGCATAATCTAATGTTTCACAATGAGAGTCAATATATTTCTTGCTTTTTCATCCTATTGTTAGCAAATAGTGCTTTTGAGTTTTCCCAGAAGCATATCTATACTATATTAAGGATTATAATCACCAGGGATCTTATTATATTGTTAGCATGTGTTTCTTTTGTTGTCCCCAGAATGTTTAATTTGTTTTCATATAAAATTTCATAAGAAAAGCAACTACAATTAAAACAAATTGCAAGATCCTTAAGCCAATAAAGTTGGTACACTCTAGAACAAATGAATAAAAAAGCACAGTGTCTTCAAATAGCAATCCTCTTTTTCTTCTCCGGAATTAATGATTTTCCCCCCAATTACTAAGATTGCACTTGGAGCTAGGCAGCCTCCTACCGGCCGCATCTGCTTTCATTTTCCAAGCAGTTGGTACAAGTCATGCATCACCAACAGTTTGTGTTACTTTTGCTATGTTATCTCATCTTGGAAGCCATTATATGAACTAATAGAAGCAGAAAAGAGGTGAGCACCCATCAGCTTTCCAGCAGGAATTCAAGGAGGGTGAGTTTCTTTTTTCTGTCAGTTCTACAAATTGCACCATTAAAATGCATATGTTGCCTTGGTAGGCATCAATAATTAGATAAAAAAGAAAAAGAAAAGTCACTACAAACTTCATAGGCTGGCAACTTTCTTCAGATCACCATTCCAAGCAAGGTAGCTAACTGTTTTGCAATGCTTCCCATTTGTTTCTATTTAAAATCGGCCTGCTTTGACCCTTGAGTTCCAACCAAGATGGGGATTTTTTTTTAATATGTATTTTGTTTTTGTATCTAGGGCCACATATTTCTTCACTTTTCAGGTATCCTGGCACCCAGTCAAAACCACTGTGCTTTGCTTTACTGATAATGAGTTGAGGGTAGAGGTTAATTTTGATTCTTATGCTTATAAATCTTAAATAGGAAAGGGATAGGATGCAAGTGGGCTGCTACAAATATCTGATGTGACATGGCATTAGAAGGAATGATAAAAAGCCATGGTGGTGCAGTAGTTAGAATGGAGTACTGCAGGCTAATTCTTCCCACAGCCAGGACTTCAATCCTGATTGACTCAAGGTTAACTCAGCCTTCCAAGGTCAGTATAATAATAAAGGGTTGCTTGGGTCACTCATAATACATAGCACTGAGTTTTCATTTGGGATCAGAAAACAATAATTTTAGTGACTAATAATTTTCTCTCAACTACCCTCTTTTTTCCAGTTTTTTTTTAAAGCATCTGTAGCTTCTTATTTCCTGGATTAAACATATGGGGAGTTTTAGCTAATCATAGGCAAGCTAATAAACAATGTACCAACATACAATTTTAGCCAATATTACTCAGTTTCACTGTTATAGGTTCGTGGCCACCGGGAATGAGAAGATTAAGTATAAATGAGATGATGATGGTGATGATGTTGACGATACAAAAAAAAAAAATCTAATGGTGAAGAGTGAATCCATTCTAATATATTCTCAAAGCTCTTGAGAGTAAGAACAGTTTCAGGCTCCGTGCTGGATTATAAACAGTATTCATTTCATATTCTTGTTGCAATCAACTTTGCTGTATGCTAATTCACCATCTTGCAGTAAAAAAAAGTGAGAAATAAATATGACTGAAAATAGATTTTGTTTTTCTTGGTTTTCAAAACAAAATGTGAGATTTCTATTCCAGTAAATTATAGTTCACAAAATAACAACCTGCATTTAATTCTCTGAACAAACAGACTTAATGCTACTTCTCTTTATGAGTCTCTAGGAATAGCACCATAATGGAATGAATAAGCCCCTTGATATTGTGTTTGCTGGAGTAAATCTTTGCTTACTTTTTTTCAGTGAAAGTGGAAAAAAACTCACAGCTCTTTTATTTTCTCTGTTCTAGCACACAGCAGCATACACACATAAAAAAAACCCCTCAGCTTAATCTTTAGCAGACAAGTCATCCCATACAGGCATATAATCTCTGAAAAAATGGAAATGATTTGACAGAAATTCAAGAATTTGGATTCTTGAATTCAAGTGGCATTAAGGACAGAAAAGCTAGAAAACCTAAGCTATAAATGTGTATCTTACACAGATGTAGGTAACATTAAAACATACTGCAGAATCACAAATTTCTAGATTTTCATTTTTTGTATTGAAATTATTATTGCTATTTATTGATTGTGCCATTTGCATAAGAGTTTATAAAAATATTTTAAAGGTAGCTTATCAAATGGAGAAAGGGAAGAGGGAAGAAGGAAGAAGGAAGCTATTACAGTAGCATATGAAGCTGTTCTGCTACACTGCTCGTTAACCAGTGAAGAAAATAAAAATTATTGTATGAAACTTTATTCAAATATTCTGAAGTCAATTCAAGGCAATGAATGAGTCAGGCTGAATGGGTTTCTACAGTACCTAGAATCTAACTGTTACAAAATCATTGGTTTTCCCCTTGACTCACTTTCCCACAAATTATTCCAGAAGGTACCTGATATTGTTAGAAGAAGCTTCCATGAGGCAAATGAAATCTGACTGCTCTAAGTCCTTGAATGGCAATTGAAAATGCGTACTGGAAATCACAAATTGTGCACATTTACAAAACATTTCCTGAATAACCTGTGGAGTTGTTGTGCTTTTTTGTGTTTTGCAAATCTACATTTTATGAGGTCATTTACAGGCATAATCATGAACAAATGTGACTCTTTTTTTTATAGCCAAGGCAAATGAAGCATACCTTCAATTAGAAACTTCTGAAAATACACTGAGATAGCCTACTGAGAATGGAATTGCTTTTCTATACAACTATACACCCACCCATCAGAGAAGCCTGAGGTTTCAAATAAGTGCTGTGAGTATCATTGTCTCTAAGTATCTTAGCTTGCTGCAGATACACAAAGCTTCACGTTTTCAATAATATAGTAGACCACAGAATGAACAGAAGATACTTCTCCTTCATTTATCTTAGATGTATGGTATGTAATGTATCATACATTGTATCATACATATTCGGATCCATGCAAATATTTCTGAATATCGTTTGAAAGTTTTGCTCTAGCTTGGTCATACATTCATTCATGTCTCTGTTGATTTGAGAATTATGCTATATATAACATTTCTGGTTGTGGATAACCAAATCAAGAAACTAGATAATCATAATCTCATCAATGATTTCAAATAATATAAACTATATTTAAAATACAATTTAAGGCAACATGAACTGAAGTGTTAAATAATAAAACATGTCAATATGCAGCCTATATGTATTAACAAGCATGATGTTATGGAAAATAGATTTAATATGTTATAGTTTTTTATGTTGTATGATTATTTATGTTTGATAAAGGTATACTTTATATTTTAAAATCATCTTTCAAAATACATCAAGCCATCTCTTAGTCCATATCCTATAAACAGATCTTAAAAGCCTTATCACGTCATCCTAATCAGCAAAAACAACATACTAAAAGATAAACTAAAACTGATAAACCCAATTAAAAATCTTTCATTTTAAATTTACATCTCAGTTTCTACCTTTAAAGAAAGTCCACAAACCTCTCAACAAAAATATGATCAATAAAACTCCAATAAAAATTACCAGAAATAGCATTATTTTAACATTATTTAGCCTTATCAAATAAACTTGAAATGCAACAAATGAACTCTCTTTCACTTCTCTTTTAAACAAAACCTTTAAAATATTATTATCCAGTTTGAATAAGCAAAACTGCATTAAATTATTCAATGCATCTATTTTAACCTTGATCAAATAAACCAATTTTATATTCTTTGTCCTTTAATACTTTCACATAATGTCCTAACATCTGATTTCTTTTCATGTTCTCTTTACATCTTTTTACAAAATCATTAACAACTTTAACAAATCTCTTTTGTAAATCCAGTATAAAAAGTTTATCTCTGTTACTTTCCCGGTTTAGTACTTGTATGTTATTTCCAGCCTTTTTTGTTTATATGTCCAATATTTCATCTTTTTTATCTCCCACATTTCATCTTTCTTATAGCCTATTTTAAAGTCCATATTTAACTCAAACTCAGTCTTTTCCACTGAAAGTTGTTCCTCTTTCATGACACCATATAGTCTATAATACTAGATAAATTTAAAATTAATATCTGAGCCTAATATTTGTATACTTTTTTCAATAGATCTATTGATGTATTTATTTTCTTCTGATAGCCTTTAGTATCCAACCTTCAAAGTCATCAGTTATTTTTTTCCAAAATATATAAAAGTAGACAGTTTTTCATAGGAAGCATTCTTATAGTTAATTTCCAAGACTTAATACAAGTTCACTGAGACTCTTAATCCATTTAAAGCTTTCTAAAATCAACACTAATCCCCTATTTGCTGTATATTCAATTTTTTGCAAATCTTTAAACTTGTATTTAAAACTTGATTTTAAGGATTGAAGAAAATTCACCCAGTGATTCCAATAAGCTTACCATTCTGAAAGTTCTCAATCTTTGAAAAGCAGTAACAAAAATTAAGTCTACTGTGATTAAGAGATGAGACATATTCATACACAAACTTACTAATGATTGCATTATTCAGTGGTGATATTTCTTACTTCTATTGTAAAATAATATTTTTTTAAGTAGGGAAAAATCTATCTTCTCTTCTAAAATCTGTACTTTTTACTATTTACTAATAATATATTTCCTTTCCATGTGATTTCATCAAAACAAAAATAATTTGGGGTACATGAAATAATGTTTAAAAGTTTTCTATTAGTCGTGTACAGTGATGGTAGTACCAACATACTGCTAATTATTTCCCCGTGCCTTGTTTCATGCTATGATGAAACCTATAAAGTAATCTCTTGATCATGAGAAATTATTGTAGGACTTCTGATGAGGCTGCTCTATAAATTCATTGCATCATATTTAATTTAAGGTAGAAATGTTCTACTTAATAAGCTATAAACACAATATTTATCCATATCAAGGATCTGTAATAGTATCTGCAGAATGTCTATGGAGATTCTCAATCATCCAGGTCATGGTTGTCTCAAAGGTGCTTTTTCCAAAAGGCAACTGGACTTTCTTGGAGGTTTTTTCTTCAAAAACATTTTGCTTCTCATCCAAGAACTGAAGAGACTTCTTGGATGACAAGCAAAACATTTTTAAAGGAAAAAAAAACCTGAGAAAGTCCAGTTGTCTTTTGGAAAAGGCACCTTAGAAATATCTGCAGAACTCAAAAATTAAATGAAATATAATGCAATACAATATATAATGCTCTAAACCATAATATTTCTATACTCGAGATAGCATCTGCCATTGAAAAATGTCCATTGTTGGTCTAAATTGTAGATAATTAATGCTGCACACAGCTGCCTTATTTAAACATTTTGTGTAACAATGCAGTAATTACTTAAAATATATTTGCCAAAAGTCCTATATGGCAGTGATAAAGAATAACTCAAGAAATAAAGACCTACTAAATATGCTTGAATTGTTTCCCTAGTTGCCCTACTATATTGTAGCTCCATGATCAATTGAAAGAGAACAGTTGAATTCATTACCAATTAATACATTCAGTTTGTATGTGCAGATCAACTATAACCTGATTCAAATAATCAATTCAGTCTGAATTATTGATTACATAAAATTCAACTATTTAAATATACTCAAGTTGATTTAACAGATATTCCTGTTTAAAGTATCAAACTGGATTGATTTGATTCAATTTTCCAAACCCATTTTACATAGACTTTGTCATACATACAGAAGTCATTTGAACTTATAAAAAATATTTAGATTATCAATTAGATCATCAATGTGAATTGGAAAGCCAATTCCGTTTGAAAATGTAGTAGAATTGGCTTAAAATTGAATCTCTGAAGTTTTAGCCAATCTCTGTTCAATTCATTTGTAACAAAGCTGAGGGCTAGCATTTAATAGTTTCTCATCCTTACTGAAATGAATGTATCTATTATCCCATAGGTTCTCTTCTGGTCTCTAACCCTAAAACAATTAAAATCAATAAAAGCTTCTCTACTGACTTCAGGGAATTTATTATCTCTCATTTTTCTGTATTTCTTCAGATTAGTAAAAAGATAGAATTGTGCCTTTGGACATTATCTTTCTCCTCTACCCCACCCCATTATTCTTTTGTATTATTATTAAAGATTAAGCTGCCATTTATAGTAGACTCAAAACTCTTCCTTTAGTTTACTTATTTTTATTTAAGAATTTTATTTCCCTCAGAGCACTGATTTTCATCAAAACCTTACAATACCTTCTTTATACGCAACAGAAAACACTGCAGAAATCAAAGGGGCTTATCTCTATCATTATGGCTTAGGCACTTATCTTCATCACACAGAATATGTGAAATGCCCTTGACTCTCACTTCTGCCTGTGTGAATCATAAACAGCTTTTTACACTTGTGATGGATGCATTGAATCTGAAGACTGCAATTATATAGACAGTTACTTGTACATGTGAATTTTGTTGGATATACTAAAAGTTTTGCTCCCATAGAATGTTGAGCACTCAGCGTATAAATGCATTGCAAATCACTTTGACAGGTTAAATCAGTCATTTTGGAATATATGTATTTAAAGGTGTGATTTTTCTGCATGCAGCAATAAACTTGGAAAGTGCCAAAGAGCTTCTGTGCTCAAGTCCCTGGCTTTGATCAAATTGTAGTTCTGAGGTGTGGAATTCTATTAAGTCATTCAGCTAAGCACCAAGTCTTATCGATGAACAAGTGAATCTTTGAATTTTGCTTTCTGAAGAGGAATTTAAGCATCATCAAAACAGAGAATAGTTAGTTAGCCATCATCTATCTGAAATTATTTTTAGTTGACTTATTTTTTGTTTTTAATTTTTTATAAATGGCACTGTATGTCTTCAGAAAAGTGAAAAGTCAAAAGATGTGCAAACCGCTAGTTTTTGGGAGCCTAATTCAAAACTCTGAAGTCTAATTCTGAGGTAAAATTTGGTGGGGAGAGCAAAGAGAGAATGACAAAACTACAAACAACAAGAAAGAATTACAAGAATAAACTTTTATAAAATAATAAATTACTTCCAGTGCTGCTTCTAGCGGTATAACATTTGTTTTTAAAGGCTCTGTGACTTTGTTCTTTGAAGATAAAATTGTTTAATTCAATGTTATCCCTCTCCATTTTACTCATGGAAGATTTCTTTTCACATGTATGCCACAGCGATATCTCTAGAGCAACAGATCAGGAACGGAGCTATAGAGAGTAAAGAAGATAAATTTGACAGAGATATGCAAGTTCTGTTGCCAGGGCATCAAGGAGTAACACATACATCAAGAGTACAATAGACAAATAATATTCACGTAGAAAACTCCACAATTTATTTAACTATAAGAAGTGAGAGGAGGAGGTATAACATAATCAAACTTGCAAGATTCTGTTTTAATCGATCACAATAAAAGTAATTTTAGCTTTCATGTGGCGTTGATTTCATAGTCTGGTCTAACTAGTGGGACTGAGACAAGGGTTGTTGATGCCTAAAATCATCACAGAGTAAGCTCAGATGTACTGTATGTGCGTTACCTCCAAGTAAATATTTATTTATTTATTTATTTATTTATTTATTTATTTATTTATTTATTTATTTATTTATTTTTATAACTCCTGGTGACTACTTGGACTACCCTGCAAGGTTTTCTTATTTTTTTGGAAAAGGTTTACCGTTGCCTCCTTCCTAGGGCTGAGGGAGAATGACCAGCCCAAGGTCACCCAGCTGGCTTTGTACCTAAGCTCAGGGTCTCCTAATTCTTAATCTCATGCCTTAATACTTCATCAAATTAAATCTCTTATTCCAAATTACCTTACTCTAACTTAGATTTATTGGAATCTGATATACATTCCTCATAAAAATAATTAATCATGACAATTCATCTCCACTTAGTCAACAAAGTTTGCTTCTTTGAATAAATTAGTGTAAAATTGTATTTCTTTATAATACTGAAAGCTTTGAGGAAGATCTTTTATTGCATGCTGTTTTATCAATGGATCTTATATTAATTTCTTCTGGATGATAATTTTTGTGACTAACCTCCCAAAGAAAGGGAGTAGGGGTGAGCTAGATTATTTAAAACAACTGAATCCTCCTGAGTCTCCCGCCCCCACCCCATAGCATGTTTTAGTTCTTAGTATCTTTTCTACCTCATTGTACAATGAAGACATACTATGGCACTAGGGATGAATTGTTCCTCATCACTATTACTACCATCTTTAATTTGTACTGATTATTTGGAGTAACTAGTTAATTATATAATAATTTGTAGAAATTATTTAATACAATAGCATATTTAAACAAGTGAAGTTTTTAATAAGATGCAACCCCAGGCAATGCTATTATTGTTACCTTTCTGGTATTATCCGAAGAAACTAATACAAAGTTTATAGAAGGAATTGTCTTTGTTTACACATGAAAAAATAGCCTTCACTTCCTTTAGGGGTGTCTACGTATAATTTCACCTAATGGATGAATTGTGTACATTCAGCAATATCAGAATGAACAAGGGATTATTTCAAAGGAAATTCCTGACTGCAGTACTAATTTATTAATGATGAACTGCAGGGACATACTGTATTCCCCAATTGCACTGTGCAGTAAAGGGACTGAGCAAACTTTTCCCTTCGTTATTAAAAATATGCAAAATGAGTATCAGAATTCTTTATAAAAATACCCTTTTAATATTAAATCAAGAAATGTGATATTACCTGTAATATGCTCTGAAATTCTTAGCTCTGGAGAATATTCTTTATGCAGTACTAATAAATCAGAACTCTCTAGATGAGAAAACTACCTTTGCTGTGAAGCACAAAAATGCTGTGATGATGAATTACAAAAGATACACATTTTTGAAAGGATTTTT
>NW_015386536.1:104564-117814 GCF_001527695.2 Protobothrops mucrosquamatus
TCAGGCTTATATTAAAAGAAATAGTGGAGTAAATATTTGTTGACTACAGCAATAATGTAATGCTGACTTACCTGGGATAAACTCATTCAGTGAGATTCATTTCTGAATCATATATAGGTTTGTCCTGTTAATATGAGATTTTGCAAGAGGGAGGAAAGAGATCAGCAGATTCTGAATCTGCATGATTTCATGATTTTAGCCTTGTTTTCCAAATTAATAGGCATAGATGGGTTTCTTTTTCTGTCTCTGTCTCTGTCTCTTTCATATACCACACATCTCATAATTTGAAGATAGTGGCTTACAAATGATTTTTTTTTTATCATGCTTCTGAGTGGGAGGTGTGCATCCACCACTAGGTCACCATGCTATTCCTTCAATATAATCATAATAGTATAATAAAAATAGGAATATAAAAACAATTGTAAATATGACTGGAGTAACAGTGGTGCTTTCTCCAGCCTACAGTTTCTCCATCAGGGCCCCACACCAACTGGCAGAACCAGATTTTAAGGCTTATCCTGAAGGCCAGAAGGGTGTGAACAAATCTCACCTCAGGCAGCAAGATATTCCAAGGGTTGGGACCATAGCAGAAAAGGCTCTTCTCCCACACCCTGCCAGCTGAAATTCCTTGGCTGATGGGGTCCACAGTAGGCCCCTTCTGTCAGAATGAGTAGGCAGGCACCACTCTGGTATAAGATACAATCACTCTGGTTCTTGAACTTCATTTTCAGACATTTGCAACTAGTTACTGAAGTCTAAAATTACTGGGAAGTTTAATGTTTGCCATGCTTCATTATTCCAACAACACATATTTTGTAGTTCTGAAATTATTGCTGAATTGGAATTTCTGATCTACCAATTTGTTTTCATATTTTAAATCCCCAAGAGATTGCCAGCAATACTCAGAAATGAGAAAATACTACATAACTGTATACATCATCATGGAATCAGTTGTGAACAATTCCTGCACTACATGGCTTCACTTTTTTAGTACCGGTAGTTGCAATTTTACATCAAGGATGAAATGTCATGTAATTCTATGGCATGCATCCTACTCCAAGTGACCCATTTCATAGCACTGATAAAGTTAGCTAGTTTGGGTAATGAAATGTCTACAACAGGGGTCTTCAAACTTGGACCTTTTATGACTTGTGGATTTCAACTCCCAGAATTCCTCAGTCAGCGTGCCTGGCTGAGGAATTCTGGGAGTTGAAGTCCATAAGTCATAAAAGTGCCAAGTTTGAAAACACCTGGTCTACAAGAAAACAATCAAGCTCAGATAGTACCAAGAACAAAATCCCTTCTTATGATTCAATTGACCTATCTCAACATATTGTTCAAAATCCCAGATTTCCAAATTGTCCTTTATATTGCCAGTCAGTTGTTTTGTTCCTTAGGAAAGTTTTAGAAACAGAAGAGAGGAGACAGGCTAAAAAGTATAGGCAGCAAAGCAGAATAGCTAGTGGAGTTGCTATGGTAATTTAATAAGAAGTAAAATGAGTAATAATGCAGAATTTATGCAGAATGAAGTTGAGAAGCTTTTCATTTAGTTTATAGCCAATAACACCTGATTTTATCACAACAGTTCCACCTTCTGTAATTATTGGAATATGACTATAAAATTAAATCAGCTATGTGCCCTTAAGAAATCATGAGTAGGCCGATAGGAATTTCATTTTATTTACCAATGTTATCTCCTTTCAGGATTTTTTCTTTTCTTTTTTAGTGGGAGCAGGAAAGACGATTACTGTATATGCTTTACTGTTCTACAGAGAGATTTTAGCAATTTTGAATTAAGGTAGAAATTGATTTAAACAAAAGATTGCAAAGATGAAATGGCAGAAATATGAATGAGTTATTATGTGTAAGAACTCTGTTTGAAAACAGTGGTAAATCAAGTCACATAGGGTTTACAGGGTGCAATAAAAATATTACTATAAAAACATGAAAATGTGACCTGAAACCATACATTTATGTTTCCTAATGTTATTTTCGGGTAGAAATAACATATTGTTGAAAAATATTTTCCTTTTTACCATAATTATCTCATGTAGGAAAGATTAAAACTGATGCTATTTTGAAGAACCCAGCTCTTGAATAGGAAAAGTTACATTTTTTTTTACTGAAATGGATGTCAGTGTTGTTTCATAAGCACAGCAAAAGTATAAATCATTATCCTTCTATACCATGTTCCTTCAGCACTGACTTCCCATCCAGTAGAGTTTACCCTCAGAGGAACAAGTGCCCCAAATAAAATATTCTACAAAGCCCCAGAAGGGGGAGAAAACCTGCACATTTTACAGCAGAGTTATAACAACTTTTTTGTGTGTATACCTTTGAGTCAATGTTGACTTCTGGCAACTGCCTGGACTAGGTCCTGCAGTTTTCTTGGCAAGGTTTTTCAAAAGGGGTTCCATTGTCTCTTTCCTAGGGGTGAGAGAAGTGAATGGCTGATATTCACTTGGTTGGCTTCATGCCTAAGGCAAGAGTAGAACTTGCAAGTTTCTAGCCTTCTGCCTTAGCCCTTACACCAAACTGGCTCTCTATAATAACTTAGGAAAGTCAAATATTTTTAAATCTCATTATTGCTACCTCCTAATTTGAACAAGAACGATTTTTCTCTCATTCATAATCTGTCTCTTGAAATGTTGAGTACTTTCCTTTTTAAGCACAGCTATGCATTGATCATGATGACATAAAGGATGTAATTCACCTGTTCTTCTAAGAAATGTGCTGTTATAATTTAAGAGATAGAGTTGTGTCATTTTAATAATATGCTTTGATTCCCAAAACAACAGTGTGTTCAATATCAGCCACTTTTAACACATGGGGATGGGTTACTTTGCAATTTCTCAACTCTACAGTTCTGTATATTTCAACTGTTCTTCAACCTGCAGGCTACTCAATGACATTTCATCATTTCCTTAGGAATATATTTTAAAAGGTAATGGTTTCCCCTGTCCAGCTGTGTCTGACTCTATTCAATTTGATTACCTTAACATTGCTTGAAAAACAGATCTTCTTTTCTCCCAAAGCCTGGAAGTGTCAGTAGATTGAGTTTAGGATATCTGAAACCCAAAGCAATTGTCCTAGCATTGCATTAGATCAGCTAAGGCAGTGGTTCTCAACCTGTGGGTCGGGACCCCATTTGGGGTCGATCGACCATTTCACGGGGGTCACCAAGCAAGACTGTCCGCCATTTTTTTATCCGCCATTTTTTTTGTCTGCCATTTTTCCCCCTTTTCCGGCGGGTGCCTTACCTCCCTTGGGCTGGGCCAGCTGGTGGTCGGCCTGCTCTGTCTCTGCCACTTGCCAGCTACGCCTCGGCCAGCGCAGGGGGCGGAACCACGCATGTGTGGCGCTCCCGGGCAGGGAAAGTCCTCGACTTATGACCGGTTGGGTAGTCCTCAACTTACGACTGGTTTAGTCCTCGACTTACGACCGGTTTAGTCATCGACTTACGACCGGTTTAGTCCTCGACTTACGACCGGTTGGGGTCGCGGCATTAAAAAGGTTGAGAACCACTGAGCTAAGGAATACAGGAAGCTGCTTAGTATCAAAGACATTTCTTTCTCTCCATATTATAGATAAAACTGAGTAGGTCCATCAAAAGTATTTGATGGGAGTTTTATTATTTTTAATGAAAATATAAGAAATAGAACCTGAGAATTTTGGGCACATGTTCAACAACCATTCAAAGTTATGCTGGCACTGAAGGAGTGATATTTTCTTGAAAGTTCTAGATGTCCCAGCACCCCTGCAGTCACAAGATTGTGATTTGAGCTCTTGACTACTGGCTTACATTTATGATGGCTGCAGTGCCCTGGAGTCACATGATTGCCAATTGGTGACATTCCCTGCTGGTTTCTCACAGGCAAAGTCAATGGAAAAATTAGCTAGGAAGGTTACAGGTTGCTTAGGTAAGTTTCCCCTATCCTGCAGCAGCCACCCCCAACCCTGCCATGCTCTCACACAGTGCATCTTCACACACTCTTCTACACCCTGCAACGGCCATCCCATCCCAACCTCCACTGCACTTGTGCTGCATCTCACTGGCCATGACACACCCTCCCACACCTGCCCACCAATCTTCTTTGTTTAATAACACCAATGGAGTGTGCCAGAATTGCCATCATTAAGCAACGTGGACACATGACATCGTATTTTAGAACTTCATCGCTAAGTGATGGACGTACCAGTCCTAATTATCATCTATAACTGAGGGATATTTGTTTAAAGCACCTCTGCTACAGCTTTACTCATGTGAACTATAGTAGTATATTTGTAAACACAGATAGTCTTTATTTAATAACCACTCATTCAGTGAGTATTTGAAATTGTATCAGCACTGAAAGAGGAGACCTACAACCAGGCTTCATAGCTGCAACCTTTGCAGCTTCCCCGTGGTTACATGATCACAATTCAGATGTATGGCAATTGGCTCATAATTATGATGTAGAAGCATCATGTGGTCACATGACTACATCTGCAGCCTTCACTGCTGGCTTCTGACAAGCAAAGTCAATGGGGAAGCTGGCAGGAAATTGTCAGTGATCATGGGATTTTGTGATCACATGGGATTCGACTAACAGTGAAAACTGGAGCTGCTGGAACTGCTCCTGTGAATTGGCATAGTCATGTAATGTTGTCCTTTATGACAATGTTGCTTAGTGGCAAAGCTCCTGGTCCCAATTACTGTTAAGGAAAGACTACCTGTATTACAGTTTATATGCAACGCTACACTAATGTAAATTGAAAACTTCAGAAGAGTCACTTCACTGCATAACACAGAAATTAGAAGGGATACACTCCTACCGGTATTTAAAAATAAATATCAGCAAATAACTAAACATTTTCATTATTTGTAAACATTATTACAATCAAAGATCAGCCAAATAATTATACAATAAACATTGGCAATTTAGGTTAATGTACAGTAGGCCTGGAGTATTTTAAATCACAGGTTTTTAATTTTGTACATTCATATACATATTTTTCTGTGGAATTTGATTTAATTGTCAACAGCATTGTCTATTAACTAATAAGATGGCTTGAATATATGTTAAAAAATAAGAGTAAAACTTAGGCAGTGATTTAATGGCTGCTTTACTGAGATAAACTCAGTTGAACTCACTGAGCCTAACTACTGCTGAGTTTATTATCCAAAATAGTTTCATCTAACCCAAAGTTAATCAAATAAATAAAACAGTAGCGATAGACAAAGAGATAAAAAATAGAAAAAAAATATATTTTAACTGTGAAGGATGGCAAAATGCCTATTAAAATACTTCTCTTATTCATCTGAAAAATGGTTTACTTGGTATATCATTACTACCAGAAATTAAATTATGATAAATGGTTTAAATGCGTTGTGAGAGTTATTTGCTCTCCCCACAGACTAAACACACCACAGCTTAGCAAATCTGTATAAAATACTTTATTGCAAAACATATCTTTTCTAAAAAAAAAAAAAAAAGGCTATTGCTCTAGGAGACCAGGTCAATTCCACTCTTCTAGGCTTTGCAAGGTGACGTTGCTACATAAACATGTCTTTAATACTCAGTCGTTTAATATTTATTTTGTTAATACTCAGTTCAAATTAAAGTCTTGAGTGGAGAGACACTTGTCCAAGGCCTGCCACCCCATGTCCTTATCTTACCATTCTGCCTCTCTGCTTTCTGCTATGGTTTCAGCTCCTTCTAGGAAGCTGGCTGAAAGAGCTGCCTATCAAAGGGATTCTGCTCTCTTCCATATACGAAAGGGAACTCTTTTGGCGGGGTGCAGCAAGAGAGCTCCAATCTTCAGAATTTGTGTTCTGTTTCTCAACCTGCCAAAGGAATTCAGCTTCCCTTGGTGGGCAGCTCTTTCAACCAATCCCCAGAGATGAGGAGTCCTGATGATAAGTGGCAGCAGCTTGCCATCTTCCCTGATGACTTCTTCATTGACTTTCTTGGGAAGCAACAGTATTACAGGGCCTATTATTGAACAAGCCAAGCACCTAGATCATGATCATATAATTGCAGGGGATGGGTGGGCTGGTACAGCTTTTTGCAATGGCCAGAAGTATTTTAAAACCTTTCTGAGACCATCACAATTCTGGACTATCATTAAACAAACAATCGTAAGTCAAGTACTGCCTGTATAACTGCCTTTTTCTTAAAGTTCTTACAATAGTTGAGATGAACAACAGTGTAGTTGTTCCTTTTGTAGTTGTTACTGAGTTCCCAGCAAAGCTTCAATCTCCAGGCAGAACTCCCACCAGCATATGCTGCTCATCATAGCTTGAGATCCTGGCTGTTGAATGAAGGACCTCTTGCCATCTTATAATAGCTGCAAGTCTCCAGACCTTGCCTCTGCTTCCTTGCCTGCAGGCCATTTACCTTTACCTTTCCTGATACATCATTCTCTTTTTCACACTGTTTCAGCATTTGCTTTTCTAAGCTAAGTGCCTGGGTCTGGTGAGGCTGCTTATAGACATCCTTGAAAACAGAAGGGTGGGGCTCAATTAGCCAGGAAGCTGGATGCCTGTGAATACAATTCTGAGGGAATCCATACATATCTGAGGGAGTGGAAGAGGGGACAATTGTGTCTGCATGACTGCAGCTACAACCTAAGCTTCAGTCCCTCAAATGCAGTTACAACTATAATGAATGTCAAATCAGTTGCATAACAAGACAAGTTCCAATTTTGGTACATCAAGCTTGAAACCACAGTACTATGTACTTCTTCCCATGTAGAGTAGGCTCTGATAGCTGCTAATGAAGCTGAGAGCCAGTTGGGTTTAATATTAGCCTACAATGTAGGAGTCTGTGAGTTCTATGGCTCCTTTAGGCATGAAAGCCAGCTGGGTGACTTACTCTCTCTCAGCCCAACCCATTTCACAGAGTTGCAGTTGGGGGGAAAACAGGAGGCAGTAGTATGAAGGTTTGCCATCATGAAATGTCCATTTAAACAAATGGTGGGATAAAAAACTAATAAAAGTGAAGTAAGGTTGTCAGGAGATTCTTTGCAGTCTTTGCATCATGTTTGTAGCAAGATTCTGAACTGAAAACCCCAGTTTATGAGGAGAAAAAATGAATTTGCATCTCTTCAAACAGCAGGTATTTCAGTACTTCTGAGAGTTTAGGTTATTAACCTGCTAACACACTCTTAAGAGATTTCATAAGTCACAAATTTGCTTCCGTCAGAACTATTTTTATAGGAAGTGTTAGTCTAAGTGATCGATTGTCAGTTTGCAATAGGGCTAAATATTTTTGCAAATGGGCCCATTAATTGGAACAAAGAAAGGTAATGTGGCATTTTGCTTAAGCTATGGTCAAGAAAGGCTGGTCAAAGGTCCAGAGGTAACAAGTTCATCATTAGCATATTAAAAACACACCCACATAGCTAATTTAGTGTATCCTCATGCTTATTAAGGGATGTTAGGATATAATGAAGAATATGTCTTCACTAAATCAGGAACAAGTGATGAAATATCAGGGTATTCTGATGTTTATAGTATATGCAGTTTTATTATATAAATATAGTGTGTTGAATATCAGCAGGCACATTTTATTTAGGTTTGGGTGTTAAGCATACGTCTTTAATTCTGTGCAGAAATAAAGATTGAAACTCAGTTTCTTCTCTTGTGACTATTGGCTCAAATTACACCAAGTAAAATGAATCCAATATTAGGCTAGGTCAACACTTCTAAGAAAAAACAATAAACCAAATAGAACCATAGAATTGTTACAAAGAAAGCAAAGATGTTCAGTTGGCTACCTCTGAGAAATCTGGATGCTTTCTATCTTGCTGGATGGAGAAGCTTGTGGCAATAACTAAACATGTAAATATGAAGATGATACTTCATCTCCTATTATTTGAATCTATGTTCAATATTGATTATGTTTCCACTTCATGAGGAGCATGGTTTGGCAAACTTAAAGAACATCAATGGTCTATCAATTTTAGATTGAATAACCCATTTTCTTCTGAGTTGATTGGACCAAACATTACTTGTACCTGGACATTTGTATGTTCTGGAAACATATTGAATCTACAGTATGTCCCATGGGACTTACTTTTCTGAACTCAATAATCACATTATTGTATTTTAATTTACTTATGATAAGGGATTTGCATTTGTTTATTTAATCTAATCAGGAACTATAATGGTATTTGCAAACAAGCATCTACATAAGATATATTTTTTCTGAGAATGAGTACAAACATGGTGAATGGAAAATATTTAACCAATGTAAAATGAGAAAATTATTTAGGATCCATGGATGTGAATGAATGATAGAAGCTTTGATTAGAAACTTCAATTCAAAGTCAGTTTGACTGAAAGCCTGAAGCAAGCAAAGTTTCATAATCAAATTGAAAGTCAAAGCAATTCATCAAGCTGGATATATCCAAACATATTTGACAATTCAAATCAAAACATTACATTGACTCAATTTTCTAAGTTGATGGGATTATTGGATGGATTGATTAGCCAAACTGAACAAACGACTCCAACTAAATTTGATCTGTTCAACTTTAATGAATATTTTAAAATAGTCAACTTCACCATTTTGGATTAGGCTGCAGCAAAATCCACACTGGTACCTGGTCTTTTGGAAGACCACTAGACCTGTTATGAAACCTGTGTTCAGTCATCTTTCAAAAGATCAGTAGATCTGTCTGTGTAAACAATGGGTACAAGTTGATTTAATCTGAGAAAAAGATATATTGCTGATTCTGTCCAAATGAGTATATTAAGGTTTTGCACTACTTTGCCAACTAAAGGTTTTCCATTGCTGTACTTTTTACTATTTTATATGATTTTGAGACAGAAGGAGGCAATGCCATTTATGCTACTCTAACACCATTATCAATACCCCACTGGATTCTTGCTGCCATTCAAATGTGGCACTAACTCATTTGAAGTATTTGGAGATGGAATGAAATTCACTGTGAAATTCATAAGTTCTGTCAGATTCTTTTTTTTAAGCCCAAGTTACAGAAAGAATACAAAAGCTGCCTATTAATCTTCAATAGACATGGTAAATCTCTGCCCAAAGTAGTCCATCTGATAGGTCAGTCAGTTGGAAAATAGATTTTTATTTATTAATAATTTTACCTCAAGTAGATAAAAGTGAAGAAATAATCAAATCCTACAGTACTAAAATCTTCTCTTCAGCAAGGGTTAGAGGTAGGGTTATAGAGATCACTACAAAGCAGTGTCTCCACTTCTACCTCTTAGTAGGATATCATGATATCATACAAGCCAGGTCTCCCCTCTTATCCACAATGATGCAGACCTTAATTTCAGTGCACAATTGTCAAAAGCCAGGGCTCTGAGAACTTGGTCTTTGAATAATCAAACAGACTATATCCTTTCTTTTGTTTCCCACCATATCTCCTTCTGATTATTACCACCTTAATTATTTAAACCTTCTCTGATTACCTCCCCTAGTTTCATTTCCATCTCCATCCTGATTTTTCACATACCCCACTATAACGTATCCCTATCTCTTCTCCGTCAAACTATTTCCTGGTTGCTTTGTCCATTGCAATGTCCATTCTAAAAGCAATGTCTACTCTGCAGACACTATCCACGTCAACTAATACTTTACCATTCAACACCCCTCCGCCTGTTCTCCTATTGATCCTATTCTCATTGGGTGCAGATTAGAGTTCACTTCACTTCCTTCACACAAACCTTTCTTTTCAATTCAAGACACTCTTCTAATAACCTCTTTGTACTGTCTTTATCAGTACTGTAGCATCATGGAAAACTAATCTTCAATGAACACCTCTCCTCTACTCCACTAATCAATCAGGCAAATTTTGGACAAAGGTTTACCACACTTACAGAAGGCTGGTAGACTTGGGCTTCCAGAAGACTGGTAGACCTTTATACACAAATAGCCTGAGTGACATTTAGTAATGCAGAGCAGTTCTGCATTAGTGACCTTTCACTCTGACAATTTAATAGAGGACTAAAGGCTCCACCCCAGACATCCACCAAATCATTCTTACTTGCCCAAATCTGCCCCAAAATACTATAAGGAGAATGGTGATAGTTTTTCCCATAGGTAGCTTACATAGGGTAAGGGGAAAGCAAAGCCAGGGGAATATATCACTTACTGATATTAAATTATCCCACAGTAAAGCTAAATTAAAGCTAATCAAGGCCCTGAAAAATGCATGCTTGTGTGGCTGAGAGGAAGATCCGTCTGTATCCAGGCTTGTGTTAATTACTGCACTTGATAACTTTATTGTGCAACTTTTATTTATCCGCTTGTATGTTGTTTTTTGTTCAGTTATGCAACTTTCTTTGTTACTTTTTCTGTTTCTTTATAGTATGCAAGTTCTTACTGGCTGTGACCTAATTATTTTTTTTCATGATTTTCATTATTACTTTTTAAAACTGAATTGCAGCATAGTCTGATCTTTTAACTTGCTTCAGTGTTGGGGAGGGTTTAGCTCTTTCCTACCCAGCAAAATCTTTTCTAGAGGTTATTGTATACTTTACAAGTATACAATATCGCTATATGCTATTTTAAACATTATCGATGTGATTGTTTTTTAAAGGAATATAACAGAGTTGGAAAAGAATTAGCCCTTCTTTCTCTAGCTACAAGACTTTAAAACATTCTCTACTTTTTCAGAGAATCAGTGGGAGCTATCTTACAGGAAAAAGTGTTATATCAGTTGTTGATGAGAACTTGAAGCTATTTTCCATTTTCAGCCTGGTGAGAGGGGAAAAAGAAAGAGAAATAAAAGAAAAGAACTGCTGAAAGGCTTGAAGGAACAGATCATCCGGGAGAATATCTATCTATGTGGTCACTAAGAGTTGACACCTATTTGATGGCACATAATCATCATCATAGCCTAGGGAAAAGGCAGAAGGGAGAAATAATAACTATGATGTGCTATAATATGCCTGTGGTCTGAAGGTTTACTGTGATTCCTCCTAATAAGTCTATGAAAAAGCCAGATGGAAGTAGACCAGGCAAAAGATGAATTAGATCCTTAGTTCTCATTGAATAAAACAAAAAAGCTGTCCCTCTGTTTAAAAAAAGCCCACAAGACAATGCTGTCTTTCAAGTTGAAAAGAGTAGTTGTTTGAAGCTATAAGCTTAAATCACCACTTGATGAGCTCTTTTGTTTTTGTTGTTGCACAGGAGCAATTGTGAAGATGAAGAATGGTTCACCAAGTTTAGTTTGACTGAAACCAAATAGAGTTCCTAATCAATTCTGAGGATAAGGGTAACTGGGAAGAACAGTAAGGAAGATTGCAAGAGATGTCAGTTTCGTGGCAGAATTATCTACTGAACTCACTGCCGGAGATAAAAATAGCTTGTGGGAAGAGCATTCCTACCATGGAAAGCAGAGTAACAGACTAGACCCGTTTCTTTCTTCTGTAACACTGGAAACTTTCCAACTGATATTGTAAACAAACCCACATACATGAAAAATGCATGCCAAAAGGTTTGCTGAAAATGGCTACGCAAAACAAAATTATGTGCAGATATGTATGTGTGCATTAATGGAAAGGCACACAAAATTAAATATGCATTTTTGGTTTGTTAAATAATATAAACTGATGTGGAAAAGGAAAGGAGTAAAATTAGTATCAGGAAAATGAGCAATCAGGCAATCATATTTGTGTATCCCACTGCCTGTTGTGGGAAACATAGAGATATTTCTCATGTACATATAAATTTGTGCCTAACTACTGTGCCAAAGTACAGTACTGTTCTTGGCATGCTTACTCTATGTATGAGAAGCAACTCATTTCTTATAACAACTAATATCTCTTTGCACTGTATAAGTGTATGTGGAGGTGTGGGATACTGTATATATGTATAATAAATTGTTTGATTTCATAATTAAGTAAAGGTAAAGCACAGAACAAGATTTTGATTCTTATAGTATATTTATATTTGTATGTTTTGAAAAATTTCTCAGACTTCTGACTTTCTGTATTAAGAAGAGCATTTCCTTTTTAATTCAACCCCTGCCTTAGATCAGAATGTTCATCTACTGAAATGTGGAGAGGCAGACAGCAAGGAAATTCAGTGTGGTTCTGCTTCCTGCAAGAACGTGCAGGTAGCATTTTAACATGATTTGTGAAAACAAGATAGGGGCTTCAATTTTACACCCACTTATTTGGGATGTAGTCTCACTGAATTCTTTAAAAAAAAAAAATAATAAAAATAATACAAATATAAATATTTTTTTTAAAAGCTAATAAAGAATAAAAGAAAAATCAATCAGAAAGAAACAAATATATAGATATGTAATTTTAGGGAGTCTAGGAAGACAGAGAAAGAAATATTTTGGGGAATATTAAAAAAGCAGAATATATTTGCCCAAAGGAATAATAAAAAATCTTAGGCAGAAACCCCCCCACCCCAAGTGTTTCTGCCCCAAGCAAAAACCAGCTCTGTAGAAATGCAGATTTGATAATCCTTTCAGAAAGACTGGAGCCAGGAAGCTTGGAGCTGATGGGATTAGAAAGACAAAGATCCCTAGAACTAGCAACCCCTAACCCATCCAACACATGATATAGCCATCAGCCATAGCCCCAGGAAAGCTGGGGTTTTAGGACATAATAGGATTAACCCATCACCATCAGAATACTAAAAGGGCACACTGAACTTCAGGTCAAAGTTCATGCCACAGGAACAACTCCAAACAAGCCCAAGAAGGTATAGAAACCCACCACTCCAAGCAATATGTGGTCAGCTGCTCCAGAGCCACATGCCTTGTGGTTCTGCTCTTCAAGAAACTAGAACCTTCTTTCTAAAGCAGTCTCCATTTTGTTTATTCCCAGCTTGGACTGGACCCTGATAAAGATTTTTCTTTCAACAGGAGAAAACCAAACATTTTAAAATTTTGTGTTTGCATCTTTCTACTCTAGTCTGATATTGAATATGCAGACTAATCTATGATAACTGTGGAACCCTTAGTGTTTTTTAAGCTTGGTTGTTCACTTGCAGATGTTTCATTAGCCAACTACATAACATCATCATGCAAGTGGATTTGTTCTGGGCCCAGTGCTCTTCAACATCTTCACCAACGATTTGGACGAGGGGATAGATGGGGAACTCATCAAATTTGCAGACGACACCAAGCTGGCAGGAATAGCCAACACTCCAGAAGACAGGCTTAAGATACAGAAGGATCTGGACAGACTTGAACACTGGGCACTATCTAACAAAATGAAATTCAATGGTGAAAAAAGCAAGGTTCTACATTTAGGCAAGAAAAACCAA
>NW_015386536.1:117935-130998 GCF_001527695.2 Protobothrops mucrosquamatus
AGAAGCAACCTAGAACTAAGGAGAAACTTCCTGACAGTGAGAACAATTAACCAGTGGAACAACCTGCCTCCAGAAGCGGTGAATGCTCCAACACTGGAAGTTTTTAAGAAGAGACTGGACAGCCATTTGTCCGAAATGGTATAGGGTTTCCTGCCTGAGCAGGGGGTTGGACTAGATGACCTTCAAGGTCCCTTCCAACATTATTATTATTATTATTATTATTATTATTATTATTATTATTATTATTATTATTATTATTATTATTATTATTATTATTATTATTTGTTCCCTATTTATATACAATAGCTTGCCCTGCCAGTGTTGGTGTGGGGATGTGTTTTTTTCCCCTTGGAATTTCCTTATTTAGAGTATTATTTGTTTCTTTGATTGATTGCCTCTTGATTGCTAGAGAAGATGTTTTCTGATCTTTTTATTTCCTTCTTAGCTTTTTTATTGTATCTTTTGAATGGTGTGGAAATGTGGTTTATCTCTATGAGACAGCTAATGTGTACCATGCTTTGAGGAGTTCACTAGTGGTTTTGGACTTATCTTGGTCTAGTATGCTCACAGTTTTCCAGTTGAAACTATGATTGAGTCTGTGCACGTGTTGTGAGATTAGGGAGTTCCATTTTGTCTTCTGACTGCTAGTTGTTGTTCATCAATAAATCTAGCAGTCTATGCCCAGATAAGCAGGGATTAACATCGGACAAACAAACAACTAAAAAACAACATGCTAATCAATGAACTGCCAAGGAGACAAAGGCAGACAAACAATCAAGCAGATGAATAATCAAGCAGAAAATAATACCCTAATCAAGGAACTACAAGGAGAAAACCAAACCCACACCAATACTGACAGGACAAGCTACTGTATTTAAACAAGAAGCAAACCCTACTCCCACTAGCACTAAAGATGTTACCTAGTTGGGTTATGAAATAACTACAAGCAAGCAACCAAGCTGAGAGAGTACCATGTAATTCATTCTGAGGTACATACTTTCTCTTATTCTTCATTTAACTAATGTAAGTATTGCTTATTTTTGTCTTATCACCACCTTATAAAGGCAGTTTGATATATTATTTCTAATTCACTTACATATATTTCATATATCCCCACCAGATTGTGTCATATTTTCAATTTACCTTTTTAAAGTATTATCTGATGATTATTTTTCTCGCCTAAAGATTTGAACAGGGGAAGAGGAAAAGACAACTGCTTTGTCTTCTTGCCAGAATATATCTAGACAAGGAAAAGAATATCCAGAATTTCAGACAAAGTATATCCTGATGAAAATAATTGAAAAAAAAAACCCCTTCCTTTGCAAGAAGGAATTTGCAAGAAACCTGAATAAAACCTTCTGGAATAAATTTAGCAGCATTTCCCAGAACAGGAATATTTAATAGGAATTAATCACAGATGGTTTTAGTATTTCACTGCTATGCATTCTGATCTGGAGCACATCTACTTCATATCGTTGAATGTATCATTTATGTGTTATTTATTTCAGGCAGTTTAGGGAGCCACAAGCTTTATTATTGCATCTTTATGCTCCCAGGGAGAAATATGATGTATTTCATTTGTGAAAAATGCTGTTAGGAATTTTTTATCCCCTCTGTGTTCTCTGCCTTTGTTAGTCATAGTAAAGGATTACCTACTGAAGCAGAAAACGAAAGCAATCTGGATTTATTTTATAATACACTATAGCAGATTGAGCCCAGAGGCCTAGGAAGAGTTTGTTCAGTAATAAGGTCAGTTCATTAAACACAGAATTTCTCCTCCTAATTTCCAGTTTTCACATGGGGCATAATGGACTGAAATAGCATTATCTCTCATACAGCTTGTTTGTACATCATGGCATGACATTTCTGAGCAACGATTATGAGATTCCAGGAACCACTGTGAAAGCAGATTCATAAAAAGTTCCCCATTACTGATCTTGAATATAGAGCTATTAATTGCCAGGTTTTTTTTTTTTAAAAGATGCTATAGAATAAAAGTCATTATATTGTCTTATATTATAACACTATATTGTGTGTGTGTGTGTGTGTGTGTGTGTGTGTGTGTGTGTGTGTAGCTGCTGGATAGTATAGTGGTTAGTGAATAGCATAGTGTTAAAAAACTGCCTTTGAAGCAGGAGACCAGGATTCAAATCCTGGCTGGTACCTACTTTACCAATAGGGGTTCTTGGATCAAGATCCTCTAACATTTACTTGCCTAAATCAAAATATGAGAGTGATATGAAATAGAAGAGTCATGCCAATTCATATTAATGAGATCCATGTCATATGTTGAGGAATGAGGACAATCTGATGATAAGTGGGAAACTGGAACAAACCATACTTGGATGAGACAAGGGAATCTGGAACTGATGGAATGCTACTACAACAGCAGACTTAGTGGGAGGTGATATACAAAGTGAATGAGGAAGACCTGTATTCACACTAACTGAGAAACAGCTAGTTACCCAATGCTTCAACATAATGAAGAGGAAGCTGCTATCACAACTGTAGGTAGATCAACTACACATTACATCCCATACTCAAGAGGACCCAGAAGAGCAACTGGATATGCAACCAACATCTGAAACTGGAACATCTCCATTACAAATCACAGATATAAAGCATCATAAATAAACTAGCTACAATCAATCTTCAAGATTGATTTACCAAGGCTCAGTAGAGAAATACCATCAGACAGTATGTTAGAAGATGCCAATTGAGTCCTCCCAACAATCCCTACTACCATGGTAACTCAAACAATTAACTGTAACTATAATTATAGGTAGTCCTTGACTTATGACCATAACTGAGCCCAAAATTTATGTTGCTAAGTGACAAATTTGTTAAGTGAGTTTTGCTTCATTTTACAAGTTTTCTTGCAACATTTGTTAAGTGAATCACTGCAGTTGTTAAGTTAATAACATGTTTGTTAAGTGATTTGGCTTCCCCATTGACTTTGCTTGTCAGAAGGTTGCAAAAGGGGATCATATGACTAAGAAAATTAGCAAAATCAGGCAAGTTTCATTTTCAGGTATGAAAAGCAATTCAGGTAGTATTTCACTACAACAATTCAACAAGTTGGATTGCTTTCCTGTCTTCCCCCACTTTTCAGAGAAGTGACAGTGAAGCAATACTAAAGCAATAAACCTTGACCTCACATGAGAGGATGGGAGACAGCCTGAGTTGCTAAAATAAAATAATAAAATAAAATAAAAACTCTCCCCTGTGCTGATATTTTTTTCTAAAAATGCAGTACTATTTTATTCCAAATATGTCCTTGGAGATTATAGACTACTTTGCTCTGAATATATTCTGGGTCATAGAGCATTTTGTTTGTTTTCCTAATATTGAGAATTTCTTTTATAGTTCTTGAGAGCAGGCAATCTGTCAGCTATGAAAAAAAAAAAAACAAGTTTCTTCCTTCCCAGCAAATTCTGTGTGCCGCTTTTTTTTTCACCAATCTGCATTTTCCCAAAGCTGAGCTATAACAGTGTTTCTGTACCAAATGGAGGACTTTATGAAGAAGGAAACCATTTTTTTTAAAGACCAAGCAAAAACTTTTTAATTCTAAAATAATCAATGAATGGGAAATTGATGATATACTTGCTAATTGCAAGGTCAGACAAATTAATGGAGTAAAATATACTATAGAGTAAAATATACTGAATACACCAAATTTATATTTATTGATACAATCATTTAATGTAGTGTTCAGCATTTTCAGGAAGTGAACAAAAACCATTTCATCTGTTTGAGTTTCTGCACAGAAATATTTAATAGTCTACATAGACCTAAATAAGACATTTAAACTTTCAGAAATAGCAAAAAACCTATTCAATCATAGGCCTTAAGTGAGATGAAAGGATTTCTTTAACCTGGATCGTTTCATAGTAGCTAAGCAGTCAAGTACTGCAGAAAGCACAGCTCTGGAATAGCCAAGGGTTCAAGTATTTAAAGTCCTTTTCTGCAAAATGATTGAAAACTCAACATTTAACAGACATCCAAGAATGAATTTTACACAGTCTTCTTAGCAGCTAGAAATAGAGATTTTTTTTTCTATTGTTCTTTCAGACTGATGCTGATTATACACGTGTATATTCTTCACACATTTCCCTGTGTCTCTGTGTTAAAGTTTTCAGACTCCTCTGGATTAGTCCCTGAAGCTTTCTAGGCAAGATTTCAGAAGTGGTTTGTCATTACCTCCTTCTTAGGGCTGAGAGAGAGTGACTGGCCCAAGGTCATGCAGCTGGCTTTGTGCCTAAGACTCATAGTTTCCGGATTTCTAGTTTGATGTCTTAACCACTACACCATCCTGGCTCTCAACTTCACACACATCACATTTTATAAAAATATGTTACCAGGTACTTGAGCCTATTCTATTTGCCTAATATCCAGTATTTGCTAATAATAACTTGCTCAATTGATTTTTTTGATTTGCCAACTTCATTTCTGTAAGGTGCTTCATGCCGCAAAGGCAAAGTAATTCACCTCATTAAGATCAGTGATGACTTCTTTCACTTCATCCTGGCCCTTTACATCACTTCTGTGGCCTCTTTGGCAGCCTAGTTGCTGGAAAAGGCATCTCAACATGCTATTGTTCATTCCAGAGGAGGCCTCAAAGTCAATAGAAAGCAAAGCAACACCACAGCTTCAATGAACATTTCCAACTGATATGTCACTCAGCATTGTCAAAGCAAAGCTTCAAATATTTGCATAGCCGTAACATTTATTTTAATTAAATACTTTGCAGGGATCTTGAGAAAAAGAAAATATTTTTAAAGAAAAACTTTTGATTTTGGGGTGTTTGGGTTTCCTTTCACTTTCCATATTTAATCCCAGGCTTTTGCTAGAAGAAAATCTCTATAACCTCATTGTAAGACTTCAGAAACCAAATTTGGAAAGCCTTCTGAGAGTAAGAAAAAAAACATGCTGTACCATCCTTGGAAATCTTCTTTCCAAGCATAACCTGAGTCTTCCTAACCAGGGATAACATTTCCCCAGAATTTCTATTTTTATATTCTTTAATTATTATGTTGCAGACCACGCTGCTGCAACTCGGCTGTTTTCTTCACTGAACCTAGGGAATTTAACAAGGGAATTTAAGAGCAAAACCTAAGATCTGAGAATAGGCGTTCAGGTAAGACAACGCCCTTTCTCTGTTCAGGAAGTAAGCAACATTGAAACAAAAAAAATCACATTATTTGGATATGAATCACTGTAAAGGGATCCATAAACAGCCAACACTATCTGATATCACTAGGCTTCTCTTAGGAAAAGCTATTCCCCATCCCACTCCCTTATTTAGTCTCAGCTGAAAATTCCATTGGCTTTTAATAAAAATGAATGTCTCTAATGGAATTCCTTGGGAGATTAAAAAAAAATTCCTTCCATTTTGCAGACATTATGTCTATTTTTAATGTATGATAGTTCTCCTTGGGATAATTTAAGCTAAGAAGTGGCATGTGACATTTATTTCTTCACAAATAAGCATAGTGATATTATGATCTTATACATGTAATCCTGAATGAGGTGTCAAAAAACAGTGATCTTCACAGTCTCTCTCTCTCTCTCTCTCTCTCTCTCTCTCTCTCTCTCTCTCTCTCTCTCATGTTCACTTAGTGACTATTTTGCTTAGTGACCAAATCATTGGTACCAATTGCAAAACTAAAGAAGAAACCTTTCCTTATATTATTGTATTGTATTACATTGCATTATTTATGTTATGTTATGTTATGTTACGTTATGTTACGTTACGTTACGTTACATTACATTACGTTATGTTATGTTATTCTAGAATATTATATTATAGAATATTATAATAGATAGAATATTATTTATTGGCCAAATGTGATTGGACACACAAGGAATTTGTCTCTGGTACATAAGCTCTCAGTGTACCTACAAACAATGAACTGATAAATCATAAGATACCAATAGGAGAAGGTAATAGGAAAGGTTAGTACAGCCCTACTACATGGGTAAATATCCTTAGACATAAGACAGTACTGTGGTAATTAGGTGTTCAGCAGAGTGAAGGCATGAGCCAAAAAACTGTCTCTGTGTTTAATTGTTTTGGCATACAATGCCCTATAGTGGTATCTTGAGGAAAGGAGTAGAAACAGTTTATGTCTAGGATGTGAGGAGCCTTTAGATAGCCTATTACATTACATTACATTACATTACAGTACAGTACAGTACAGTACAGTATAGTACTATAATTTCATCATATTACTTTATTTTATTATAATTTGATTATATATTATATTTAATCATATTAATAATTTGTTCTTTGGTTCAGTCCTCTAATGGAAGGAAATGTACTTATAATAATTGTAGTTTGTTGCCATCTCAGAAAACGTAGCCTTTGAGGATGCCATAATAAACAAAGTAAAAGATGGCGTTCTCTTACCAAGTACATTCAAAAGCTTTTTTTCTCCCAACTCCCTCCTTATCTCTGAAAGACTTAAACTGTCCTTGCCCAAAGCAGAAATAAGCCTGTCAAATTGTGTTTTCAAATTTATCAGTTCAAAGGTTTTTTTTCTTACCATCAAGACACCCAAAAGTTATTTGTATTGATTTAATTACCTACACATATAGATCTTGGTTTTATCTGCAAAGAGTACAGATAGTGGCTGCAGTAGAAGTGGTGCTGTTTTGGCTTGTCTTAGTTGATTCACCACAAGTGTTCATCAAAAAAAGAAACAAAGAAAGAATAAGGGAGAAAAAGCATGCTCTGTCTTTTTCTTTTCTTTTCCCCACAGAAATACAGTTTACTTAGTGGTAAAAGTGCTACCTCTTTCAAAGCTAACAATACAAAGAAAGATTAATATACATAATTTTAGATGTAATTGGAAAAGGGCAAAATGGGAAATTATCTTCTATGAGGTCTATACGTTTTAATCCGTGACTTTTCTGCAAGGATTAGCAGGCATTTATAAATAAACCTATTTGATTAGTTCTACTGGTTGTGCCATACAGGGAATTTTCATTTACCAATTCAAAGTCCAAAGTTACAATTTAGCTGGAAAGCAAGACTTATGATTGGTCCCCAAAGTTGTAGCTGTCAGCAACCCATAGTCACATGATCACCATTTATAATCTTACCTTTGCTTCCCACAAACAAAGTCAATGGGAAAATCAGCAAAAGGTTGCAAGGCCCAGTAAGGTGACATCATGCTTAATGACCTACAGTGATTGACTTAACAACTGCAGCCAGAAGTTATGTCATAAATTGGTGCAATCACATGACATTTTACTTAACTGCACTAAGGATACCTGTAATAGGTTTTGGAGAGATGAAATTCATGACTCTACTGACTACAGCTTTCTCACTTAATCATTCATCTTCTAAATGAATTCTTTCTATCACCATCCCTTCCATGAGGTATTTAAAATATTTTTGAAAACCAGCATTATGAAATTTTATGGTTTATTAATTAATTTTGGACTATCCCAATGGAAACATGAAATACTGCTTTCTCCTTTTGGTATATTCAAACTTCCTTGGTATAGTGTGCTTATTTCTGACTTTTACACATATAGTAGATAAGACCTAAACAGAACTTTTTCCAACCAGGTAAACCATGTAGATAGAACACTGAGAACAATGAAAAGTAAAAACAAGTGCAAGATTATCTTTATTGTTTGGCTTATATTTCTAAGGTACAATAATCTTTACTGATTATCTATAGGAATTAGTTGACAAGCTAAGTCTTCTCATTTCACTTTTTGATGTTGGCATAGATTTCTAATTTTCAAATTTATGGCTTGAATATCAAGTCATGTTCGACAAAATGGGATTTAGATTAGAAAGGGGAATTTTTATGAGGAAATATATTTCATGAGATTCCAAGAAACACATTGAAAAAATAATACTTAAAAACTCCTTGATGTTACTGTTAATCATGACAGGCCTTTTTAAAAAACATGTTTTAAAGTATGTAGAAGAAGGAACATCTTAAAAATTCTATATAGCTTATGATGGCAGTGAGCTTCTCTTTTGTCCTACCAATATTGTGAACGTTTTTGAGTGAGTAACAGATATTAACTAATTACTTCTGGTTATCTTTTCTCCCACCTGGAATCCTATAGGTGCCTCTATTTGCTCCCAGTTGGTTTTGGAATGGGCTTACAGGTATTCCTTGACTTACAATGCCAATGGAGCCCAGAATCTTGGTCATAAGTCATTGTGATTTGAAGTTGAAGCACTCAGTTTCACAATCATTTTTATGATGGTTGTAAAGTGAATCACCTTGGTTGTTAAGTTAATTCAGCATACCCAATAGGCTTTTTTTTGCCATTTTCTACCAGGATGCTGCAACCAGTTCTAAATGGGAGTCAGTTCCCAAGCATCCAAAATGCAATCATATGACTGCACAGGCTATGTGCAGGAGTTGTAACTTCAATGATGGGTTGTAAGTAACTTTTTTAAAAGTCCATCATAATGTCTAATGGTCTTTAAGCAATGGCTGTATGCCAAGAACCACTAATTATTGAATAGCATGCTAATTTATTAAAATAATACTTTAGCACACAAACAGGTATTTTTTGTCTAAAATAAAGGAGAAAATTCCTAACACTGCCAAAGCACAATGTTAAAAAAACTGCACAAAGAAAAATAATGGCAAATGTTTTTTTTTAAAAAACTACCCCATAATAAGCACCATGTGAATAGTAAAACTTGTATATTGTATTTATAACCCCAAACAGTTTCAAACAGTATTCTCATATTGTACATCCTTCAGACCAGATTTTCAGGATTTAGTGGTTTGCAAGGCCAAGACAAAAGCAATTATCACTTCCATCTTTGTGCATCATTGGAAATGTTCTTTTCTTTTTATGGCAATAGAAAACCCACCACAGAGAAAATAAGATGCCACCATAGGTATCTTATTAACAGTTTGGAAAAACAGTTGGAGAAAATATTTATCCAAAATATAGATGACATAAAATTGGCTGAGAAAATTATGTTGATGAGTTAAAGAAGTGGCATGAATGTAACATAATGAATGTTAATAAACTGTGTGAAGATTTGGTAAAACCAAATGCACAGATATATGATGCAAAATACCCGGCTTGGATATAATACTTATGAAAAAGAGCTTGATTGAAAAATCAGTATGAGACAGTAATGTAATATGACTGCAAGAAATGCAAAAGTATTTTTAGGCTGCATCAGGATAAGTTTATTTTCCAAATCGCAATGTAACTACTCTGCTTCATTGTGCATTGAACATCTCTAGTACCATAACCAGTTCTGGGCACCACACTTTAAAAAGGATTCAGAGAAGGACAATAAAATTGGTCAGGAAACTACAAAATAAATGTTATGAAGGCAAACTGAAAGCAAGATATATGAAGTTAAATTAGAATTAGCACTGTTCAAATACTTCAAAACATATGACGTAGAAGAATCTCAAAGCTATCCTTCCTTGTTTCAGAGTGCAGGGCAAAGAATAATGGATTTAAGTTACATGTAGTTATTGATAGATTCTAATGCCATGATATAAAAAAAAGTTTTGAAGGCAAGCACAGTGGAACCAATTACCCATAAAAGTAGTGGATTTCTTTTTGTTAGAAGCAGAGAGTTGAACTCGGCCTAGGTATGATTTAAAGATGATTCTAAGTAGCAACAATAACATTATAGACACTCATGAATTAATGAAATGTATTTATTTATTAGTGAATGTAATGAATGCAATGATAGCCTTGTAAAAGATATTCAGAGGCTATCTTGAAATCATGTAGACAATGGTTTTTCTTGTGAAACTCAATGAATATTAAATTTGGACATTGAAGAAGAAGAACAAAGCAGTATCAATACTTTTTAACTTTTGGAAAAGACTCAACTATATCATGGAGAATCAAAGAAACAAAGAAATGGGTCACAGAACAAATCAATCTATAGTTCTCATTCAGAACACAAATTGACAGGTTCCAATTAATATAATTTGGATATATTATGCAAAGGTTATGTGTCTTGACAAATCTATGTACCAGAAAAATAAAAGGAAAGAAAAGAAGAGGATAAGTTAGATAGGCTTCATAATTTGACCTGAAGGGCCTATAAGAGGACATCCTGAAGAAAGTCTACCTATGCATCCACTAGGAGTTCAATCAACCTGATTACACATTAAAAAAAAAAAAACCAATGCAGATGATTAATTTTTATTCTCCAAATTATTTCACTTTATCTAATAACAATGAATAATTAAAATTCTATTTAAAATTTTATATACTGTATGTTAGAGAAAAAACAAGTTCTAGCTAATTTCAGTTATTTTGATCTTCCATGTCATCTTGCAGATATGTAAGTCCCATTGTGAATGCAAGGCTGTAATGCCTGCTTTCCCACTTGCAAGATTGCAGCAGAAGGATGAGTTATACCAGAGGATTATGTTTTATGTGCTTCAAGGAATAGATGAAAGGTATTTGGTATGAATAAAATGCAAAGTCTCCCCACAAGCTATGCAAGCTATTATTTGAAAGCTATCAGGGAGAGAGGGGAGAGCATAATGCAAAGGTGATATGAGATTCAAGCTAGCCAATCCCTCCCTTCTTCCCCAAAATGTAAAATCTAACTACAATATTTTGTAAAAAGGATTGCAGATGATGTAAAAACAAAGCTTCCCTTATGATTTCATAACATTCAGTACTTATCTATGCAGTTTCTTATCGTTAGATTATTTTGATTTTTAAATTCATTTTTGAAATATAGATAAACTTGACTGACTTATAAAATGATCCAAATGTCACTTTCAGACTGGTTCAGTGATAAAACCATTTCAAAACTTAAATTTTTGACCATGCACACAGGACTTGTTACACCATATTTTCCTTTTGCTTTACTATACTTAAGGAAATTCCATCACTACTAATGATACTCTGTAACTTAGCAGGAGAGCAAGTTTTTTAGAATGGAGCAATCATTTAAGTCCAAACTTCTGTGTTTGTGCAATTGTCCAACAAATATTAATTATATGTTTTCTTTAAAAATTTACACACATTTCATTTTGGACTATTAATAGTTTTTGAAATTTAGCAAAGATTCCATCCAGTATATGCACACAGAATGTTAATAATGCCGTATTCTAAAATAATTTTGTGCAGATGATTTTATAGGAAGGCATTAAAAGAAAACACCTAGAGCTATTTTTGTACCTACTTTTTCTTCTGTATAAGATGGAAAATGATACTATTTACTATTTAATGCTATGTCAACCCTAATTTACCATCTTGGTTCATACATAACAGAGGCAAATATTGGTGTACATGTAACAGGTAGACTTCTACCTGTTACATGTAAAACCAATTACTATTCTATTGGGGTGACAACATACATAGAGCATACTAATTCTGGTTCCCACTCATGTATGGGCATTAATTGTCTTATGATGATTTTTTTTCTCTCTCTCTCAAATAGCCAGGGAGATGCTTCCACTGAAGACTATAAAAAAATACCCTACTTGTAGAGTTAGGAGCATTATATGCAATAGAAAAGCACATTTTAGCATGAATGCTCTCATTCCCTGATGCCTTTGCAGCTACTTTCCACACTGCTATCATGATGTCACTGGAGTATTTGCTGGAAAGGAACAGGATGTCTTTCAAGGCAAAGTTCTTGCTGTAGCATTTGTCTAAATTGATAAACTTGGATTCTTAAGGAATCAGCCGGTGGCATAGAAAGACACTGAGAGTATATAACATTGGTTTTGTGGACTCTGAATTGGTTGCCACTTGGTTTCTGGATCAGTGGTAGGATTCAGCCACTTCGCACCACTTCGGCAGAACCGGTAGCTAATTTTTTGTTGCCCAGGCCCAGAATGGACTTCCGGAAGCGGCATCCATACAGAGAACCGGTTGTTCACATATTTGAATCCCACCACTGTTCTGGATCCAATTTTAAGTGGCTTATTTATTTGTTTGTTTATTTTTTTGTCTTCTATAATTTATTTTATTGCATTATTGTAAGACAGAAGTAGGACATTATTTTATCTGAGTACAGTGGCATTTATCCGGTATTGACCAGAGATTATTAACATTGTAATGTTTAGATAAGGTAAACATTTAAAGATAAAGAAAACATTTACATTAAAAATAGCAACAGTTTCTAAAATGTCAATGTTGATAAGCATAAAAAGTAAATTTTACACCCAAATCTAAACGTGGTATTAATAAACAACTGCAATATAATGCAAACTATGTATTATACATAACAGCTTTATGTCTTAAGCTTTATACTTAATACTACGGTCTTCCCTGTATAGTTACTTATTATTATTTTTTGTTATTAAAGAAAAAGAGACAAAACCAAGTAAAGAAAAACAAGGCAAAAAGAAGATTAAAAATAATAAAAAGCTATTTGGTTTGTAACTTCACTCTATTTGTGCCGCTGCCAGTTTGCAACCTTTATAAACATTTAGGATCCTGGAGAAACACGAACGGCACCCCAGAGACCCCCCACCCCCCAGAACCGGTGAATATCCCCAGGAGATCGAGGAGACATCATACGGAATAAAAAGGGGAGGTTGTGCTTTAACAACTGGCACGCCTCGCCCTAGGCAACTAAGAAACCCGGTAGGGCTCGATAGGAGCCCATGGCTTGATCAAAGGCAATGGACCATTCCGGCTAGAATCCAAGACCCCCCATTCCATCAGGAGGAGGAGGGAACTACCACCCCCCCAACTCGACAGGAGACGATGACCCACCCACTGCATGGACTCCGGACTCCAGCGCGGAGGTGCTGGGGAGGGGAGCTGAGCAGGCTGAACGATCTGCAGGATGGTAGGCAGACAGAAGACACCAAATGGGGGAGAAAGGGGAGGGTTGCAATTGCAGCCCCAGACCTCGGATCTCGGACTCCAGCACGAATGCATTGGGGAGGAGAACGGAACAAGCTGAACGGCCTACGTGGTGGTGGGCAGACGGAGGACACCAGCCGGGGGGGAAGGGGGAGGATTGCGATCGTAGCCCCCGACCCCCGCATCTACAACGACAACTGTGTCGGACTTGAAACACAGGGGGGGGATGAGAGGGGAGAAAGTCGCACCATTGGGAGGGAGA
>NW_015386536.1:132958-167958 GCF_001527695.2 Protobothrops mucrosquamatus
TTCAATATAGTATTCACATTATTGTGACTTTACTGTAATACATTCATTGTACAGCCAAGCCCTATGTATCTTCACTCAAAAGTAAACTCAATGGATTTTCTTCCCAAGTTAATGTTCATAGAAATTTAGCTTCATTAATTTCTCCTTCCAATTCATTTCACGCTATGGTAAATGAGATGTCTCACCTCCATATATGGTATAACTCTGATGCAAAGCAAATTATCCTTTGCGTGAAAAGACAAAGATACCATGAAGCTCTGAAATAATTCTTTCTACCCTTTCAAAATATAGGGAGGTAGAGCAAGGAAGATGCTGACAGCCAAGCTCACCCTTGAGGATATTTTGAATCAAATCCATCATCTGTAAGTTGGAGTGATAAAAGCCATTAGCTATAAGGGATGTACTGGGTGTCAAATTTTCCAAACGAGAAAATGCGTTTATTGAAAAGATAAACTGGGACTGTCAAGCAAAGACTACACTATATCACAGGAAGATTAATAACTTGAGGATAGTACTATTGCAGTTTATAACACCACTAGGAATGGATATCTAACAATGTGTTTTGTCAAATAGGTGGGTTTTTTTGGAAATACAAAATGTGTGTATATAACGCAAGCACTTCATTTATATTTGAAATGTGACGATCAATCAATCAATCAAAAAAACAATTTTTGTTTGGTCATTGATGAGCAAATAAAATCAAAATCATAATTATTTAGGCTAAAAATGAAATAATATTGTTCTAAAATATATAAGAAGAACATTTTAGAGTATGAAGAAATGTACTGTGTAAACATGAAACATACTGTGCAAATTATAGAAGAGCACTTAGCTGTTGTAAAGCCAGATTGATCTTATATGATAAAACAAGATAGAATAACAAGGATGTTTAGTAAGGAATGGAGTCAATAATTTCTGGAGAGCATCTACCTAGAGCAGGGGTAGGCAACCTTGGCTCTTTTGTGACTCGTGGACTTCAACTCCCATAATTCCTGAACCAGCTGTGCTGGCTCAGGCATTCTGGGAGTTGAAGTCCACGAGTCATAAAAGAGCCAAGGTTGCGTACCCCTGACCTAGAGGAAACAATACAAAATAACCTTTTCCATTGTTTCAATTTTTCCCTACCACATGGATACACTGTTTGAAGGGGATCTTTTGGTATTTCCCTTCATTAATAGCTGTGGGGAAGCATTGACTTGATATGACTCTTCTAAATTTTGTAATAGTTGTGACTAAAATATCTAACTGGTTGACGAAGGTAGGCAGAGTGGTTTAGGAAAATATTTCTAGAAATGGTAAATCCTTTATCCTTGGTTGTATAAACAGAGGCATAGAATCAAAATCAAGTGAAATATTAGTATCACTTTATAAAGCCTTAGTAAGCCACACCTGGAATATTTCACCCAGTTTTGGTCACCACATTACAAAAAAGATGTTGAGACTTTGGAAAAAGTGCAGAGAAGAGCAACTAAGATGATTAAAGGCAAGGACACTAAAACATATAATAAACAGTTGCAGGATTTGGGTTTGGCCAGTCTAGAAAAAAGAAGGACTAGGGGGCACATGAGAGCAGTACTCCAGTAATTGAGCAGCTGCCATAAAAAGGAGGGGGTCAATTTATATTCAAAAGTACCAGAGGATAGGAGAAGAACAATGGATGGAAACTAATCAAAGAAAGAAGCAACCTGGAATTAAGGAGAAACTTCCTAACAGTGAGAACAATTAACCAGTGGGACAGCTTGCCATCAGAAATTGTGTGTGCTTCATCACAGGAGGTTTTTAAGAAGAGACTAGACAGTCACTTGTCTGAAATGGTATAGGGTCTCCTGCTTGAGGGGGTTGAATTAGAAGACCTCCAAAGTGCCTTCCAGCTCTATTCTCATTGATTAAATCTGCTTGTAGCTCTAAATCAGTGACCTGCTGTGCATGTTTAATAGTCCATCAATGTGATGGCTGGCCATGAAAAGCCATGTACTATAGTTGTAGTTTGGCATATAATGTCAGCACCAGGAAGATTGATCAGTCATAATTTTATTCTTTATAACAAAGAACAAAATTGGTGGTGCATTGGATATGATCTGGAGAGGAACAGCTTTGCTATAGAGATTTCTCTACATTTCCTTTCCTTTTTTTTTTAATCCCATGGCTTTAATTTCTTTGTTTTCAGTTTCATATTCTTTTTCTGCATTTTGCATATCATTGTTCACCAGGAAAGCAAATACTTTGAGGGAGAAATATATAAATATTGTACAGATGTGCAATTTGTACAATATTTGTGCATGTGCATTGTGTGTATGTACTGCCAAGGCCTGAAATAACTAGAAATATATGCAACTTCAACTAGTGAATTAGTCTCATGGTGTGTAATGGGGTAAGTGAAAGAAGATACCTATTTGTAAGGCTGGTAGCATTTCTTTATTGCATGTAAATTATTTACCCCACTTGTCTTCAGTGGGGTAAATCAAGGCTTTTCAACCAGTGGTACGGGTACCACCTGTGGTACATTGGCACCTGGCAGGTGGTATGCGACCATCCTAGAAAAGTGGTAGTGGGGGAAGGGAATGAGCTGAACCGGTGGCAGCACCACACAAACCTGAGCGAGAGAAGGCTGGAGCTGCAGGGCTGTCAGGGCTCAGTGGAAGTGCCAGGATCAGTGCCAGGCTCCAGCTGGAGCTTGGTGCTGATCCTGGCACTTCTGCTGAGCCAAGAAGTGCCGATCAGCTGGAATGTTGCAGCATCTCCAGGGTCTTGTGATTTACATTCAGATGCTTGGCAACTGATTCATATTTATGATGGTCACAGTGTCCCAGGGTCATGTGAAGTGACCAAAACCTGCTGCAACCATCCAGCAGACGGGGGGAATAAAAACCAAACACCCCCCACCCCACCCCCACTGCCAATCCTCAACAGAAATGCTCACAACAATGAAAATCTCGGACAGGAGGAAGAGCGCCGCCAGGTGGGCAGGCAGGTGTCTTGCTTGGCTGTGGCTTTTTTCAGTGCCATTGTAACTTCGAACAGTCACTAAGTGAACTGTTGTAAGTCGAGGACTGTAAGTAAGTGTACTTCATTACTTTTTTCCTTTTTTTTTGGTCATGTTTTTGACACCACCTTCTGACTGGTGGTACTCGGATATTGCCATATCCTAAAAGTGGTACAATGGGTGAAAAGGTTGAAAAGCCCTGGGGTAAATAATTTAGATTTACTAAAAACATCAGTCTTCAACCTTCTGAGAGAGGTTGAGCTAACTTGGGACCTGGAAGAAACTGAATTGTTTAGGCAGCTCGGAGGGTTGATATTTCCCTACAAGAATAAAGCTTGAAAGCTATAAAACTCTAAGATTGTCTATTACTCAACTTCTGCAGTAGCTTGGGATCTCATTACAAACATGCATTTTGTGAAATTGATAGTTGTTGTACAACATTCCTATTAACAAATAATAATGATAAATAATGTTAGTTCTTACTCAACCCTTTCCAGGGTTCCAGTCTGATTTCTCTGAAATAGGTCCACATCAGGATTAAGTAGATCACAAGCTCACCTGCTTTGTAGTCCCCAAACCACAGTTTGCTAGCTAAGGGACCCTTTAACTATATAGCTTTTTCCGATCAATAGTCTGACATTCTAGTAGTTAAAAACTGTCTTGCCCAGTGGAAAACCTGGCTGCAATTTAGGTTAGGTTTTCAGCAATGCCTTTTCCCTGTTCTGTGTCAAACTGTAAACAATATATTCAGAGGCTTTGTTAGCTTCCTCTTAAGCCATATTATTTTATATCTAGTCACAAAGATTGGCATTGTTTGATCCTTCTGAGTTCTTCCTGTAAAATAGGAAGAGAAGTGTTTATGCACTGCACGATTCTTTCTTCTGATCTGTAGGTTCTCCTCGGGTTGAATGTATCTGATCAGGATACCAGCACAACTGAAAAGAGAGCTAAAAGTTCAGTGCACAGGTGTTCTGAAACTACAAGTAATCTTTAATTTATGGCTACAATGGGCACAATTGAGCCCAGAATTTTGGTTGTAAGTTGTTGCGGTCTTATGCACTGATATGACCAGACTCACTTGTACAACTGTACAACAGTCATTAAGTGAATCCTGTGGTCATAAGTCCAAATCCAGCTTATCCAATGGGTGTTTTTTGCTGGCAAAAAACATTGCAAAATTCAATTGCATGACTCTGGGTACTGCAACTGTTTCTAAATGCGAACCAGTTGCCAAGTGCTAAAAATATGATGATGTTACTGTGGATGTGATACAGCAGCTGTAAATTGAAGGCCAGATAATAAATTGCTTTTTTTTAATCCATTGAAACTTCAAATTGTTGTGATCAGTCATAAATTGAGGGTTAACTGTATCTGCATATGAAGAAAGAGATTTTGATCACCCTGCAGAAGAATGATGATAGCTCTTCCAGCCACACCAAAAATCAAACAGGACTGTGTTCAAATATGAAAGAAGAAGATTGTATAATCTGGGGAGTATGGATATTTATTTATTTATCTTCAACAAGTAAAATATTCCATAGAGAGCAACAAGTAAGGTATTCCATATTGTTTCCTCGCTCCTTCCACCTGAATCTCATTTAGGGAGACTCTCAACATCCCTAGAAGTGAGCACAGGATGGATGACTTTTTCTCAGAGTACGTGATCCATCAAGGACCTAAGTGCCAGCCATATACGGCTTTATCAATAATCTCTTCAATCGATTGACAACCAACACAGTATGTACAACACTGGGGTTATATGAATTTGATGTCCCTCATTTACTAGCAAGATGACTGCTGCATTTTGAACTAATAGCAGCATCCAAGGTGTCTCCAAAACCAGCTCCCTGTATAGTGCATTGCAGTAGTCTATCCTAGAGAACATAATAATATGAGGAGGGAGTCTTGCCAGTCTCTTTGTATCTTTACAAAGACCTTCAATAGAAGAAAACTTAGGATCTGAATATGAGGAGTCAGCATGGAATTTTATGTGGCATAAAAATGCTTTCAAATTGATTTTGGTGAGTCATCAAAAATTGATACTAAAAATCATTCATAAATGGTACAATAGTCTTTTAAAATTGCAGTATAATAATCAAAGGATTTATAGATTGACTATATTCAACTTTGTTGGGAATGTGTAGGAGAAGGAGTGGCAGCAGTTGGGGGTGGAGTTAAGAGAAAGAACAGTTTAGAGTCGCTAAGTAGCCGCAAATGTACTATGTTCAACCCACCATGAATTCCGTTGACCCTTATCTAACTGCTAGCATGTGCTAACCATTAGTTGTGCATAGACATGAGCAATAATTCTGTCTAATTGAAACTTCACATGTGGTGCTAGTCTTTCACACCTGACAGAATATGCATTTAATTAGTCATTTTGATTTAATGTTTTCAGGAAATTTACATAAGTCTTAAAATAATATTGGTGTACCTTTATTGTGCATGTTTTCAAGGATATATAATATGGTGCACCATAAAAATAATGTATTTTTTGTTGTTAGCTGCATAATTATTTTAACAAAACATTGGAAAATATTGGAAATAAAAATTATTCTAGTTGTATATTGCTGAATCAATAAAAACTGATGTCTTTTACAATAATCCATTTAAAATAATATACCAGCCAATTAAAATAATAATAATAATAATAATAATAATAATAATAATAATAATAATAATAATAATAATAATAATAATAATAATAATAATAAAGTCAAAATGGAACATAGTGTACTTTGAATTTTAATTCTGCTGTCCTTTCCAGATAAGAAAAACATATCTGCTTTTTTACATTTTTTTTTCTATTTTACATCAATAAAATAATTCCTAATAAATTACTACTATCTAAGCAAGTAACTATAAATATACTTGGAATATAAATATTGAACACAAATGTATCTTTTGTGCAGGTTATTTTTTGCCATTTTTATTTTATTCTTATGCTTCTATATCACTTGCAATTTTTTGTTGTTCACTGCATATTTTAACGAAATCGGATATCCTTGCATTCTTAAAATGTTAATCTTTTTGTGACCATAAAATTTTGCAATATACATTTCTATTTTCTCCTATTGGTTTCCAGAGGATTGTTGCAGAATTCAAAATAACATAAGAATCTATAAATGTAATAGATCTTCCAGAACAAAATTAATAGGTCAAATGTCATGTTATTTTCAAAAAAACCTACAACACATGACCTATACTGTTCGTATAATATCATCTATTGTACATATGATATTATACGAACCAGTCTTGTACCAAGTGTGACATTTCAATTAACTAACCTTATCTGTTTCTATCTGAATTGTTGCAAAGGTATCCAACAGATTAATAATATTTGTTTCTTGATTTTTAACTTAAAATCAATAAAATATATCTATTATTAAAATACAAATAATATCTAAAATTCTCCTTACACTAAATGTTTGTGTGTGTGTGTGTGTGTGTGTGTGTGTGTTGAGAAATGGGTCATTTTTCATAGATGGCCAATCTATCTCTCTGAGTCCTTCTAAATTCCAAGTCACTGTGAAAGCAATTGGCAAAGTTTAAGTTCAAGCTTAAAGATTGCTTTAAAGAAGTCACATTTTGAAGTCTTCAAACCCCACTCAAATCCATCCAATTCAATTCAGCATTTGGGATACACCCTCATCTAATACACAAACTGAACAGATGTGTTTCTTTTAAACAACAAAAATCAATACTTTATCCATCTCTATGTATTAGAGCTGTGCAAAATGTTCAGCAGAGATATCCCATGAAGGACATTAATGCAAATGAAGCATTTCTTGTTGATGTATTAAAGCAGCCACATCTTTTGCTGGGCTAGCATAGTTGCTTTAAAGCACACATAACACAGAGAGACAGAGAAACCCCACTATATCTTTATACTTGGTCAGGAGCACCAAAGACTTCTGCTTTTAAAACAAAGTAGCTGATTTAACAGTTCCAAGATGGTGGTTTTATTCATGCTAATGCAGGGGTGTCAAACTCGCAATGTCACGTGACGTGTCGTGACATATCGTGACTTTTTCCCCATTGCCAGCAATGGGATGGGCGTGGTTTTGGTGTGACGCATCTGGTCCGTGGGCCGGCAGTTTGACACCCCTGTGCTAATGGATCAATGCTTGCATAGGACTTAAATTTATATGTGTGTTTATATAAGTATGGATACCAACAATATAATTTAACCCATAACAACATTTTAAATTATCTTTTCATTACAAATATGCTGAGTATTATTTTTTATTTTAGTATTTATTTATATCCTATATACATATATCCTTTATTTTTTGATAAATAAATCACAGCAGCAAACATACCTAGTACCCTTTCCTCCTGCTATTTTTTTCACAACAGCAACCTGGGTAATAGATTGGGCTCAAAGAGAAGTGACTAGCCCAAAATTACCCAGCCAGATTTTATAGCTAAGGCAGGAGTAGAACTCACAGACTCCTGGTTTCTACCCTGATGCCTTAACCACTAGACCAGGGGTAGGCAACCTTGGCTCTTTTATGACTCGTGGACTTCAACTCCCAGAATTCCTGAGCCAGCCATGCTGAGGGGAAACGAAGAGGTTTCCAAGCTGAGCAATGGTGGCTCAGGAATTCTGGGAGTTGAAGTCCACGAGTCATAAAAGAGCCAAGGTTGCCTACCCCTGCACTAGACCAAACTGAAACAGCCTTTTGGAAGTTATTCTACTCTGTACTTTAGCCCACCTTCATGGTTCTGCTGATTTTTATTGAAATGTATTATCTATGTTAAAGTAATAGTAACTTTTATGTAAAAGTGTTTATATCCTGTACTTTTAACAGCAAGTCTACAAGAGCAAGAAAGCTGGGAACTTCCATCTGAAAAGGCACACGTAGATCATTGTGTACATTTTTTTTCCTAAACCAGGAGCAGCCTCTAACAAAGGGAAAGGATAAAAATGTGCTATAGGCAGGGAAACCATGCAAGGTCATGAATATGTCGTTAAAATGCAATGAAAACATTACATATTCTGATGTAACTTGCAGCACTTGAACAATCTGTCTTCCTCCCTTGCAACTACTTTCTAAAGTAGTTCATACTATTATCCTTTATGACCTCTGACAGCACAGGCAAAATTATGTTATTCTTGGGTAAATAATATTAAAGAATCTCTTTTATGATAAAATTTGATTCCCCAAAAAACTCTGTCTGGGCAGGATCACAAACAAAGGTTTATTGTAATTAATTATCTAGTTTTGCTTTAGTTCACATTCTGTTGAAGGAATCTCATGCTGTTTTATTGTGGTTAATAAAACTAATCCATTAAGCAATGTGATGAAATCTTAACATAATAGAGACTGAATCTGTGCCCCCTTAGGTTGCAAAAGCAATTTATATGTAGATGATACCCATTTTACATCTCTTTTAGTATAATTTAGCTTGCATTTTCACAAAGTATAAATGACTCTTTATTTTTCCTCTTGGAAAACAGCTAACGGGTCCAAAATCCCTTTCTATAGTGCACAATATGTTTTAAGGCAAACTATGATATTCTTTAGGGGTCTCATTAAAGTATGTGAAGTGATGTAACTCCAAAGTCATTAAAAATCCACCTCACCAATCATAAGCAAATCAATAAAAATGGATTTTAATAATTCCTCATTGTATTTATAAGTGATTAGAAGGATAGATCTAAAATATTTTTTTCTGACAGGTTCAATTATATTTACTCTCCCAGGAAACTATCAGTAATAAACAATGTATCGGAGATGGATAATGCACTTGCACAATCCAGCATGTGAGTTTGTTTCTAAAAACACTAAACTCTACTGCTTATAACCATATGCAAACTAAGTGTTCAGGTAAATGGCAGCATGGTGGGAAAAAAAATATTTAGGAACAACACAATACAACCACACAGTTTATGATCTATATCAGAACTAAAATCACAAGGCCTTCAACATGTGTATATGCACACACTATCCTATCATTAAGTAACAGACAGAGAATAGTTCACAATAATAATAGCACAGAGTTTAATTCAATATAGTAGTAGATAGGTTCCAATACAAATAATAGGATATAAATAATTAAAAAGAAACTAAAACAATTATTTCAAATTTGCATTATTATAATATTATGATATATTATTACCACAACAAAGTCTTGCTCCATTTAGTTCCTTTTTTCATGAGGCAACTGGACTTTCTTTTTTTCTCTTTGAAGACGTTTCGCTTCTCATCCAAGAAGCTTCTTCAGAGCTGAAGAAGCTTCTTGAATGAGAAGCGAAACATCAAGAAAGAAAGAAAGAAAGAAAGAAAGAAAGAAAGAAAGAAAGAAAGAAAGAAAGAAAGAAAGAAAGAAAGAAAGAAAGAAAGAAAGAAAGAAAATAAGTAAGTAAGTAAGTAAGTCTGGTTGCTTTGTGAAAAAGCACCTTTGGGATAACCATGACCTGGATGACTGAGAATCTCCATAAACATTTAGTGATGTTGTTACCTTCTTTCAAATTCAACAATTTTTTTTTAAAAAAGCATTTGCGTGCTTTCCAGAACACTAAAAAAGAGAGAAAGAAATAGCAAACTACTAGATAATTTATTCAGAAGCTCCTGCTGAATGAAAGAAAGGATGCAGACTGCCTATATGTATACCTCACAAAAAATATTCCTCCAGCTGTAATTGTAAATCTGACAGAAAGAAGAGTGACATTAATAAATGTGAAACTCTATTAGGTTAATTCTGTTCCATTAATTTAGCTAAATGCAAATTGATTTGAATCATTATGATTGTTTTTTTTTTGCCTTGAGACACATATTTCTTTATTTGGATCCTGCGTACACTTCAGAATGCAACCTGAGAATAGCACTCACAAGAGTAGCAATGAAAAACTGAGGTTGGCCTGCAACAAACTGAAATGCTCTATCTCAAAAGGTCAGGCACATCTGAGGTGACAAGGGAAGTAAAAAATGCACTTTGGACACAGAACAGAAAAATGCACCCCAAGATTGCTTTGAAGGTGAGGTTGGGGTTTAATAGAGGATGAAGTCATATGGGTTTTTTTTTTGCCCTCCAGAATAGATTAGCTACCCATTTTGATGGCAGATAACTACAGAAAGGAGTCCAGATAAGTGGTAAGTTGCCAGCATGGTTCCTACTGGTGTCGTATTCAGGAAAGCAGAAAAAGAAAGGGAAAAGAAAGAAAGAAAATGAAATTTGCTATCCTGGCATTGTTAATACCCAGTGTGTGATTCTACTGCAAAAGGTATGCTATTGACACCACTGTTGAGAAATGATAAGATCATTGTTTTCTCATCATGGGAGAAAAGGAATAGTAAAACTGTATTCCAGTTTCTTCCATCTAAAATAGAGATGAGAGTTTTGAAAAGTCATTTTCTCATAATTCTAGGTAGGATCTCAGAAAAGACTCCAAGAAAATGATTTAAGATGGTTTGGGGGAAAATATAATATTCATGGATTTAGGCTGTACATTGCTCTTCAAAGTAAAGGAGCAACTGCAACCTTGTTCTGAAGAAAATAATGTCCAAGCACTGCTTGCAAGCACTATATATTATTCCCTGGCTTCCAAGATTCAGTTAGACAAATTGTTTTGTTTTCTTTCTCTTTTGGTCTGCAACCAGAATGGTATATGTTCATTTCTTCTTTTAGAAATAAAAATAAATTGTTTGGGAAGTAGCGCCTATATTGAAGAAATGCAAGAATAGCTAAAAAAAATATTATCAAGTCAAAGTGTGCAAGGCTGCATAAAAAGAGGAAGTTTTCCTTGACTTCTTAGTATTAGTGCTTTATCGATGTCACTTTATAGTGGGCACTTTTCTGTTTTAATGATGAGAGGACAGTTCTCTCACGGGACGCCCTTCCTTGGTTGTTTTAAAGGGAAATGACTGTTCAAGATATTCACAAAATTTTGAATTTGTTTTTTGTTCCCATATGCTGGTACTGTACTGGTTTTAAAAAAGATGGATAGCAATTTTACAGGGGCTATGAAAAACCATCTGTTCTTGGAAGTGAGAAATTATCCTGTCCTTTCTAATATTCTAAGCAGGTTAATATAATATATATTTCCCCAGAAGTGATGTTCCTTTTCTTAAACCAGGAATTATTCAGAGACTACTGGATTCAAGAAAATGCCCATCAGATTAAAATTCTGATGTTCAGCCCAACAGTTTGGACAGCCGAGGGAAACAAGGCCAGTTGTAGGAAATTCATGGAAGTCATTTGCTTGAACAGGGGGTTGGACTAGAACAGTGGTTCTCAACCTGTGGGTCGGGACCCCATTTGGGGTCGATCGACCATTTCACAGGGGTCGCCAAGCAAGGCTGTCCGCCATTTTTTTTGTCCGCCATTTTTTTCCCCTTTTCCGGCGGGTGCCTTACCTCCCTTGGGCTGGGCCAGCTGGTGGTCGGCCTGCTCCGTCTCTGCCGCTTGCCAGCTATGCCTCGGCCGGCGCAGGGGGCGGAACCACGCATGCGCGGTGCTCCCAGGCAGGGAAAGTCCTCGACTTATGACCGGTTGGGTAGTCCTCGACTTACGACCGGTTTAGTCCTCGACTTACGATCGGTTTAGTCCTCGACTTACGACCAGTTGGGGTTGCGGCATTAAAAAGGTTGAGAACCACTGGACTAGAAGACCTCCAAGGTGCCTTCCAGCTCTATTCTAAACTGAAATTGTTCTGCATCTGAGCAGCCTCATGCCATTCATATACATTTCCATATCTTGCCTGGATTGGAAAATTATGGACAAAATCCTTATTCTCTTTTTGGGGCTCTGTGTGCCCAGATCTTTATGAGAGCCTAGTTTTTAATCATGTAATGTCAGTGGCTGTAAAGTAGAACAGAACATTATTGGAGCATAGTTCTTGGAGAGCTAAATAACCCACAAGATCTCACAATATCAGTGTGCTTATATTCAAATCGGCACATAATTACATTTTCTACAGTTTTTTTTGCCTTTATGTATTTTTGACATATGCCCTTTTGAACTTGCTAAAAAAAATTGCTGTGATGAAGATGAAAATGTAGACATTACTTAACAGTACTGCTATATTCTGCTGAAAAGTTTTTCCAAAGAAATGAAAATGGGCACAGCAGCCATAATCTGCTTAAATACTTTGTTCACTGTTTTGGTTCTTCTTAGGGCATTGCTGTTTCATTTTTCTTTGATCACCCTAGGAAGCCATTCAGAAAGCTGACATTTTCAATGAGCTTTCCATTTAGTGTGTGTGTGTGTGTGTGTGTGTGCGTGTGTGCAGGAATTATTTGGGCCATGTCGAATCAAAACTAATACCCTAACAGAATTAAAAGTTACCTAAATATACATTTTAAAATAATTTAAAAAATTAAGTTCCGCCAAACTAAACAGAACAGAGACAACACTAAATAAGAAGAGAAGCAACCTAGAACTAAGGAGAAATTTCCTAATAGTGAGAACAACCAACCAATGGAATAGCTTGCCTTCAGAAGTTGTGGGTGCTCCATCACTGGAGGCTTTCAAAAAGAGATTGGACAATCATTTATCTGAAATGGTATAGGGTCTCCTGCTCATGCAGGGGGATGGACTAGAAGACCTCCAAGGATCCTTCAACTCTATTATTCTATGTTCTATTGGATTAACTCAGACTATCTAGGGAAATAAAATTACTGAGTACATTACTGGGGGAAAAAAACCCCTTCCTTTTTTTCTCCTGTATTGGGAAAGGAAAAAGAATTTTGTTTGAGCTTACCCAATTCACTTTTCACTGAATTTGGCATGCAATTTACAAGTCAATCCACTTTAAGGAAAAATTATCACAAATGTGCATTATATTTGGAGGAAATAGGTTATAAAAGGTTTGCCAGATAGAAAAATATTGCACAAACATCCTTATTATATACACAAACATATGTATATTTATGTGTTCGTGTATGTGCATGTGTGTATATATGTATGTACATACCTACAGAAATGCACACACAAACACATAAACACAGAACTCTGGATGGAGGCACAAACCAGCTTAAGCACAGTTAAGGGACATGCTTACACAAAATGTGATTTAGCTACAAACATGTCCAGTGACTCCTCCCTCCTAGGTCCACATATAAACCCATTGTTTTTTTCAGATAGAAGAGTCCAAAAGAAGAAGCCATATTTTGCTGAAAATATGGATGCCCATTCTCTACCTAGGGATATGAGATTAGGAAAGAAAACTTTCTGTACAGGTATCAGTGGCTGATTGTTCCTAAGTAATTGTAATTATTAATGAACAGGATTTTTATAATTTAGGCAGAGAGAGAGAGAGAGAGAGAGAGAGAGAGAGAGAGAGAGAGAGAGAGAGAGAGAGAGAGAGAGAGAGAGAGAGAGAGAGAGAGAGAGAGAGAGAACCCTCCCCTCTTTTGAAATCTAAAATGTCTCTTAGAAAATAACCATATAGGTTTAACTCTCAAGACCCAGTGGGGATAGAGACTATGAAAAATGCAAATTGTAAACATTAAGTAGTCATTGTGTACGTTAATTCTCCATTCGTTAATTTTGTTCCAGGGAAATACAGTGCTTGAGCAAAGGATGGGAAAGCAGAGAGGTTAAAAATGCTTTTAGGAGCTTTCATTCCATTCTCTAGAGTCTTCTTGATGTCTTTATGGTAATAAAACTGCTGTTACTTTGGCAAGAGGAGTTTTATACCACAGTACAAGCCTTCGGGTTATATCAGTGATGGATAAACCTGGTGATAGAGAGGAAAAAAATGCATTTAAACATAACTAGGGTACAGAGAAATCCTGCTTCCAAGATTTTTGTCATTATTATTATGATAATTATGGTGGTGCCTATAGCTCCAGAAGTAATTCCAGTCCTAGTAAGTTGAAGCTGATTGAAACTGGCTTATTTTCAAAGTTTTCGAAGGAGTAGTTTGTGAGACAGTTGCGTGCAAAAAGACATGTTGAGATAGAGTAATGATGCACATTTAAATTCTCTCCAGCTTTGAGGAAGAAATAAATTGTGGTGTGGTTGCCCTGCATAAAAATGATTAAACTGTCTGCTAGCTTCTGATAATGCTGCTGTAATGCTTACTTGTGTTAGATGCTTAATATCGTTTGGTTAAAATGTTTAGTTGCAACAAGTTGAAAAATAGTGACTCCTGGGATTCTGTTTTCTTTTGGAAATCAAAATCCTGGAGATAACTAAGATTTTTATCACCAAATAATGTACAAATATCAGACAGGAAACAGAGACCAATAAGCCGCGCTTCCTCCAGGTAGGCAGTTTTGCTACAGTCCAAGATGGTTGCTGTTTGATTCTCAGCACTTTGCGTGTTTTTACAATTTGTCCAGAATGGTTCCTTTAAAAAAAAACCTGATCTTTATATCAGTTTTGTCAAGCTTTTTTTTTTAAGGTAGTCCATGAAAAAGATTCAGCAGCTAGGATGATTGAGCTAGACTGCAAATCTTCATTTATCAACAAGGTGACAACAATAATAAAACATAGGAAACATTAGGTCTTTGCTGCCATCAAGTGGTTCTCCAGATCTTCACAGAATAGAACTAGTAGCCCTAAAAAAAAGCTTCCTCAAATCAAATTGCTTTGAACTAGAACTTCCATTTGCCTGCCCAGTATAACCAAAGCATTTAATTACCCAGAAATATTTCCCAATCAACTAGAGATGTCTATTCCAAAGAGATGTCCACCTGGTTGCTAAAGCTATCTGCTCAGTAAAAGAAGTGGTCAGAGGACAGCTCCTTACAACTGGGCTAAAATTTGCTTGATTGAAATGATGACAGAAAAGGATTTTAGGCCTGGAATCAAGATAAAACTCATATGATCTTCCTTTTTTTCCTTTCTTTCCTTAACACTCAGTCCTTCCAGACATTTGCAGTCCTGTCTCAAGTCTGTATTTGTATTCTTACTGCAGTTTGCGTTGTAGTAAATTTGCATTTCATTTGAGACACAAAGTTAATGTGTTGGCTGTTATAAAATGACAACATTGCTATTTTGAGGGTTTTGTTTTGTTTTTCCATTATTATAAGCACCTTTCTCAAAATATGACCGCTGACATTGAGGTAGTACAGAGGAAATTCTGAAATGAAGAAGTGAAGAGTAACATTAAAATGTGTTTTTATGGTTGGAAAATACATATAAAATTTTATTTCAGTATTGCTCAGTATCTACTGTTGTTTACACACATAAGGCTCTATGTTACTATTTTTTCCCCTTTAAAATCCAAACCAAAAGACAGCTGGGACCAATCGAGGGCAACATGCAAGTTGCCACAAAAAGCCACATTCAAAGGTCCAGAGAATTAGAGGTTCCAATTTTAATTTAAAAGGGGAGTAATAAAAGTGCTTAACTATATGCCCTCAAAAAAGACTTCCTTTCCCCCACCCCATCCTCCCAGTTCAGTTTTGTATCTGAAACTCAGGCTTTTGGCTTTTCAAAGAAAGGCTTTTCCCTTTATAATTTCCAGATATAAAAGATGTTTAAGGCATGTTAAGCAGTCCCCTGATATTGACTGAAACAGTGAGCGTGAAGAGTGATTATCATGTTAATTAAACAGAATGAGATTTGTTTATGTTTTGACTCTCCAAGTTAATGGAAAGTACTAAAGGTGAAAGGGAGAAAAGAGGGCCAAAAGAGAGGAGGGTCTAAGGAGGGAAAAGAAAAGTACATTCAAAATAACCCAGGCTTGTGTGGTTTCAAATTGAGTACATGAATAAATACATTCAACTTTGCTTGTCATTTGAGTGCCTTACCTTTGGAATATATTTGCTTTATCTGGGACAAAACGATGGCTTTGGTTGGTTCTTGTTGCCTTGAAGGGCATCAAGAGGACACATTCAGGACTGACTCCTAATGAAAAACTGCCGGGAAACATGGGGATGGGGAAAAGACAAGCCAGAGAGATTTGCCTTTTGATTTAGAATTATATCCTGAGTAATGTGGTAGTGATATTCTCAGGCCTATTCAGATATGCTTTGAAGAATATCTTCTCTTTTAAAAGAATTGGTTTATATATTGAGGGCCTGTTTTATTTCTAGCCACTAAACATTTCTCAAAAATTCTTACTTAAGTGGATTTAATAAGTTTACTGAAAGGTAGATTCATCCTATATACCGTATTTATGCAGTTGATATAGTATATTGATCATTATGATTCTCCTTAGGACTTGCATGCACGACAGATGCTTTGCTTGACTGGCTAAATCCTATGTAGACTATAGCAGCAATATTTTCCAACTAGGAGGCTTTCATGACTGCTAGTTGAGATCTTTTTATGCCAGTGATGGGAAATCATCCAATTGCTGAATCATTCCATCAATTTTCAGTGATGAAAGATAGTAGGTCCAGATATTCCAAATAGAGAAAAACAAAAAACAAAACAAAACTCCCAAAATGAAACTTCTTCAGCTGCTCTTTCCCCTGTTCTGCACAGTTCTAGTTTATGGAAACACATAAGTTGTGTTTCTTACCGGGAATGCTTGAAAAGAACAATCCTTGTTTCCTCCACCCAAATGGAACATCTGACCAGAAGAAAAGATCACCAGATGGCAGTAAACATCATAATTGCTGGGAAGGCACAAGTCTATTCCTTAAGATTGTCCTCCTATCTTGTTTATCCCTTTACCCATGCATATGGTAAGAAGATGACCTTGTACCAGATCCATTGTTCGTCCCTGTTTTGGATTATACCTAGGACAGTGATGGCGAACCTTTTAGAGACTGAGTGCCCAAATTTCAACCCAAAACCCACTTATTTATCACCGGGTGCCAGGTGGGCATGGCCCACTGGGTGGGCGTGGTTATGGTGGTCATGGCAGACTGGGTGGGTGTGGCCAAAGTAGGCGTGGTCACCTCAATGTTGTTTGTGGGGTGGGACGCCTGTGGAGGCCGGGCAGGGTTGGGGGAAATCCAGGGGGTCTCTGGCAGGTGGGGCAGTGGGCAGGAGGCTCTTCCTGTGGGGTGAGGGGAGACAAGGCGAGGCAGGGTAGGGGGGAGCCATGCTGGGGTGCATCCGGCCACATGGGACCTTGGTGAGTTAGCGGGCAGCTGGTTGAAGAGGGATGATTGCCATCTCTGGGGCATGGCGCGCGTGCCCACAGAGAGGGCTCTGAATGCCGCCTCTGGCACATGTGCCACAGGTTCGCCATCACTGACCTAGGAGCTTCTAAAGCAGGGGTCTTCAAACTTGGCCCTTTTATGACTTGTGGACTTCAACTCCCAGAATTCCTCAGCCAGCGTTGAAGTCCACAAGTCATAAAAGGGCCAAGTTTGAAGACCCCTGTTCTAAAGTAATGCACCATATAGTGGCAATGCACTTGCACAATGGTGCTATGATTCTTCTCTATAGACAATTCTGCGAATTAGGAAAGCTAGTTGCTTCCGTAACTTGTTGCTACACAGCAACTTGTTGCTACACATTGATATGTCACCAATCCCAATTCTGTGAGAAAGCCATACACAAAATAACAATGGCCAGTAAAGAAAAGACATTTCATGAAACTTTGGAAAAAAAATACTTTACTCTTATTTTTATTTTAATCTGATTAAAATATGGGAGGAAACAATCCATCCATTGTTTCCAACCAAGAGCTTTCAATGAAAACTTTTGTATAACAATTCCGTTAAACCAAGTGTTGACCAATTCTGTTAAACAAATGAGTAGCAGGTACTACTTCCTACATTAAGCTTTAGCCAAATTGCTGAAATTATTTCCTCCAAGATGTTGAGCAATAATGATGAATGATAATAAATTATATAACCTACCGCTACATATGACCACAGAAATTAATCCAGGGTTTCATTAAAGGACAAAAGTCCCATTTTAAAAATAGTTCTATTTATCCTCTAGCCAAATTATATTGGCCCCTATAGCAGGACAGGTGAGACAATTTCCCTCCTTTGGGTGTTTTATTCCTTTGCATTCATTTATAACAGCACTGTTTTCTTTGATTCCTTTAATAAGCTTAGCTTTAATGCAAAAGCTTTTAATTTTACACTTTCCAAGACAGATGTGTAAAAGAACATTTATCCATCTTCGTTTAATTAAAACCCAGATTTCTTTCAGGTGTGGTTTTTCATTTAGAATTATTGACACTAAAATAGTAATAAATATTCCACTTAGAAACAGGTTTTCCCACAAATCTCAATAATTGTATCAAGTGTGTTGCTTTTTTTAATGATTTTTTAATGTCTTTTTGAAACAAAAACAAAATCTCACAATCATTGATGTCTGATTTCCTCCCTTTTATTTTCATAAATATTTATACATAATTGCATTTCCTTGTAAACAGGATTTTTCCTGCCCAAAGGGAGGAAAAACAATTTGTGTGTTAATTTTTATCTTGCTGGTTTTGTTCAGCTTCAATACCTTTGTATATAAAAGAAAAGATTAGATTAAAGGGGAAAAAGAATACATGCAACCTGAGTTTGCTAATATGGAGAATTTTAATTAGGAAATGTTGTTAATTTTGTAGCAATTCAGTCCCATTATAACCTACCCTTGTGCAGAATGAATATATATGGTTCAGTAATTTAGTTCCCCCATATTTGCCTCTTGGTTTAATCTAGGTTCTGCTGCCCCCTACAGACACTTGGTATAGACAAATCATTTCAAAAGAAGGAACTTTCTTTTGTGATGTATCCTCAAGTATGAAAAACATTACTGTGCAAATTTTATGGGGAAATTGAAGCTTGTCAATGATATTCTTTGGGGCATATTTGCTTGTAGCAAGAGGAACAGCAGCATGCTTTGAAAAAAATATGTCATTGCAAGTAGTTAAGTGCTTATTGGGCTTATTGCAGTGGTGGGATTCAGCCAGTTCGCACCAGTTCAGTAGAACTGGTAGCTAATTTTTTGTTGCACAGGCCCAAAATGGACTTCCAGAAGTGGCATCCACACAGAGAACCGGTTGTTCCCATATTTGAATCTCACCACTGGCTTATTGGATTGGGAAATGTCTATTATATGTGAATACTTTCTATTCTGAGGTAGATGTTGGCTTTATTCAGATGATGAAACAAAGATATATTAGACTATTCTGAAGCCTAGGATGGAGCAGCATAAGACAACCATAGAAACTTAATTACCAATAAAGTTACTGAGATATATGACTCTGTCCCATTTCTAAATGAACTGGATAAATTATGCCAATAAACAGGAATGTTCATTGTTTATTGTGAAACACTGTGCAAATATAAATTTGGTCTTTAGGTAGCCAAAGTTCATAGAGAAAGAAAGAAACAAAGAAAGAAACAAGGGTCTATTTCTAGCTATAAAATATGTAGATGCATTAACATAATCTATGTCTTTCAACATCACTCAATTTTTAAATGTATTGTTAAACAACATAAGTCTGATTTTGCACAATTGTTTTCTGGCTAGCAAATTAAGGAGAAAGTTGGGCAACTGATCATGCAAAATATAATGCAGTCATGATAGGACTACCATTTAAGAAAGGGCATATCTCAATTACAGGTTATTATTTCAAAGTGCCTATATTTATGCCTGTTTTCTGGTAAACAACAGTGAAAACAAATACTGAATATAAACAAAGGAATTCATTTAGGATTAATTAATTAGTTAGGTAATTCAAATTCATCTTGACTCCTGGTTGTATGGACAGGTGTTCTCTATTTCAACTTGACCCTGAGGACACTATTTCTGTGGATATTTCAGTGATGTGCTCAATCTCATCCATCTACCACACTCGTTGTCTTTCTCTCAAAGCTATTAGTCGTCGTCTATTTCTATTACAAGGCAAAAATATATGAGTTTCTGTTTGCTCAAAGGGATGCCTAGTCTTTGATTTTATTCACTGATTGATTTCTTCTTGCAGTCTGTGGTACTGGAACTATCTGCAAAGCCATAATCTGAAGGTGCCTATCTTCTCACACTTTCTTAATGTATAGCTTTTACAACCATATCATACCAACAAAAAGCACATTGCTTTAACTGTGCTGATGTTTGCTGTCATAGAAATATGCTTGTCTAAATTTATCGTAACTTCTTCAATAGAATTATTATTATCTTATATCTCTGCCATAGCGTACAACTTTATCTAATCTTGAGACTGAGGAAACAAACCTTCATTTCTTTACTAGCAATTGTGTATTTATCCAGCAGGAGTTTGGTATTATTTTTTCTTCTTCGTACATAACATTAATCTGGTTTTATTTCATCTTCTGTTTTTACTTTCCTAATGAACTTTCCTAAGTCTTCCTTATTTTCTGCTATCAAAGTAATATGTATTTGTTTGTTTATAAAATGTATAGGCTGCCCATCTTACTCAAGGTACCTCTAGGGAATATTGGTTACATATCTCAAGTTATTAATATTTCAACATCCAGTTTTGATTCCAGCTGTCATCTGTTCAAATCATATTACATTCTTATATATATTAATTCTACAAATAGCTATTAGGACACAATACATCATTGTCTTCCTTCCTTCCTGAACCATTTATTCAAATTATATTTTTACAGTAGCTTCTTGTTCATTGTAGTCTTCTCAAAAGAATATTCAGGTGTTCTGACACATTCCTGGTATGATTTACAATAAAGCAAAAGTTAGCTTTCCATTTATTAAAAAAAAAAAACATATGAAATTTTAAGCCACCCCAATCAATCACAACGCCAGAAAGGCAAAACAAAAACAATTTAAAAACATTACAAAAAGCTAAAAAGGAAAAGTCTGGAAAAATAATATAGTCAAGTAAACTAAAAGGCATTATCACCCACTCTAATCCAAGGTCTGGGGGAACAGCCAAGTTTTAAGGACATATTTCAATAAGGTAACTTGTGGTATCCATTTTTTTTATGTTAGTTTTCTATTCTTGTGTATTTCCTTTCAGAACTATTGAACAATTTTATTTCCACATAGCACTCTGTTCCTTTTTGTAACATCCTAATAACACTGTTTGTGAGAGAAATGTTTGAGTAATTTGCACATTTTCTTGCATTGCCTTGCTTCAGAATGATATCTACAGTATGCAAGTTCTTCTCATATCTCTAGCACACCCAACCTCATTCCACATTTATTATCCTGTTAGCATTTAAACTGCCTCTTCTCCTGCAGCTTCAAACAATCCAGTGGGTATTACATTGCCAATAGTGCTTCTCTATTGACCAGTTTGTTTGTATCTTGCCTTTATTATTTTTATTAATAACTCAAACAGAAAACGTAACTGATATCTCTTCCTCCTCTTATTTTCCCCACAATAACAAACCTGTAAGGTGAGTTGGGCTGAGAGAGAGAGAAAGAGTGACTGGCCCAAAATCACCCAGCCTGCTTTCAAGCCTAAGATAGGACTAGAACTTACAGTCACCTGGTTTCTAGCCTGGTGCTTTAACCACTAGGCCAGACTCGCTCTTTATTGCCTCTTGCACCGCACCTTCTAGTGGAGTCACTTCCTGATTCTAAACAGTATTATAAAATGATAAAGACAACCATGACTTGGATGACTGAGAATCTCCATAGACAAAATGATAAATTGTTTCAATATAGTCTTTTCATCTTCCTTTACCTTTGCATTTATTAGTTCTCTTCAGTGATTACTTGAATATTCCTGGTTTACCTAGGAATTTTCCTAAGTTTTCTCAGATCTACTTAAAAGTGTCTTTCAGTTCCCTTCTCTTGTTATTGTCCTCTGTTGATATTCTTGACAAAGACATTGTCCTTGTCTTTTCTTGCTATATGTCCTTCTTATTGCTCAAGATTCACCTTCTACATCTTTCTCTGACTTTCATGATAACTTGTTATGAAAGCCAGTTGAATCTTTAAAAAGCAGAATTAGGAATATTTTTTTCTGCTTCATTTTTTTAACCTATATTTCTTCCTGTGGCTTCTCAGGTTCTCCTTTTCATAAGTTTAGAGCATTGCATTTGGTGTATGTATGTACACACATAATTTAGTCAGCCATTGTCTGTATGTATGTATGTATATATACATACAATGGCTGACTAAATTACATGTTTCCAGCTTCTCTTTTGTATTAGATAGTTAATTTGCTTCTTAGGATGTCCACCTGGGGATATTCATGTGCAAAGTCTTTGTTTTGCACAAAAATGGGTTTTGACAATGATTAAAGAATTCTCTTAATAAAACTCTGTCAACATACCTTATGCATTATTGCCTTTGCCCAGTCTAAGAGCCACTGTGGCAAAGGCATCCTGATCTGAAAAAGGCCTGCAACTACCACTATTAGCCCTTCAAGGTAGTTAACACAAGAAACACAAGCAGGAGTACTAGCTCTATCTTTTCTATTAACAGAATCTTGTAAGACTGAAAGCATTTCTCCTCTCCTTTCCTTTTACTCTCAAGAAAACTAGAAGGAGAGTAACTAGAGGGAGAGTCCCCTGTGAAATGCTTCTCATGCCTCTTCTCTTTCTGTGGACTGAGATACCTTTTACATGCTCATTATTCAATCTGCAGATCTACTTCCTGTCTCACGGAGTCATTTACACATAACATGATGTCAACTTAGGCAGCAGCCAGTTAGACAGAGATCCTCCTGGGAAAGCCCTTGAAACCCCACACTGGAGAAATCAAGAACACAACTGCTTTCCCCCCTATGCACATTATGTGTCTCTTGCTCCTTTCGAATGTATTCCCTTCCTCCTGGGAATCCAGATAGCATTCCATCACATGAATAGTGTTTCTCAACTTTGGTTACTTTCAGGCATGTGGACTTCAAGATCCCCAGATGCTGGCTGGGGAATTCTGAGAGATGAGATCCACACATCTTAATGTTGCCAAGATTGAGAATCAGTCATGTAAAGAACATAAGGAATGGCTTTGAAGAACCATAGGAAGATTCATTAACAAGGCAACAATCAGACAAATTTAGTTTTAGACTTACACTGCATTGGTTTCTTAGTCTGGTCTACCCTATAAGGCTGACAGTTACATGTCCATGTTCATGATTATTCATTGGCTGAATATTATTATTAAGATTCTCTGGTAATCTAATGTGATAGGATTTGCTTCAATGTTCAGATCCTGAGTTATAAGCCAACTATAATCATAAATGATTGGTTCCTCTAACCGTCACATACTGTATTTAAGACCTCTATTTTGTACTCAGACGAAAGCAGCCATTCTAAATAAAACTTTATTATTTCTCCAATAATATCAGCATTGGCTTCCCACAAAGAGCATTGCTTTCTGCACATTTTCATGCAATTTTTACACCCACATATATACCCACACTCATTTCCACATATTTTTTATTTTGTTGAGCAAGCAAAGCAAAAGAAACGATGTGTTAATAGAAAAATTATCCTTCAATATCTTAGGATTGTTCTGTAATTGCTCCCTAAATGTATTTATTCAGGGGTAAATCCTTTAAAGCTCATTGGATTTATTCTTCATTGTGTAAGTTAAAGCTTCTAAGTTAAATATCCATAGTCCCATCTCTTTTTTTTAAAAAAAAAAAGATGCTAAAGATAGAACAGACCTAGTGAATGAAATTCTTATTTTGTTTTAGCTTCTCCATGATTTTTAAAGTAGCCTTTATGTATGAATTTCTCATTTTCTCAAATCACACATTTATTTCTGGTACACAATAGTAAGATGCATATTCTGTACATCACAAGAATAATTTAACACACAACACACAATTATTAATGCTAACAGTTCTGACAGTATGTCACAAATCTGACAATTTCCCTTAGTGTTTGGGAATGAAAGGAATATTTGGCATTGGAAAGGAATCTTTAAGTAATGGAATGAAATATTTCAAACAGAATGAGATGATAGATGATAGATGAGATGATAGTTAGATAGATAGATAGATAGATAGATAGATAGATAGATAGATAGATAGATAGATAGATAGATAGATAGATAGATAGATAGATAGATAGATAGATAGATAGATAGATAGACACATACAGTAGATACAGAGTCCCAGAGAATTTGAGGGCCTCGTGCAATTTCTTAGCTGTTCCTTTACACTTTTCTGAACACAGAGCTCTGATGTCATTCCTAGGATCTGTTGAAGCCACTCTCCTAGTTTAGGTGTCACAGTCCCAAGTGCTCCTACTGCCACTGAGACCACTTTTGCCTTTATTTTCCACATCCTTTCTAGTTCTTCCTTCTGGCCTTGGTACTTCTGCTTGTCATACTCTTTCCTGATGTTGCTGCCATTTGCACTGCTATTTCCATCATCACTGCTGTCTTTTGGTCCTTGTTTACTACCATGCTATTTGGTCACCATGATGAGACAAAAGACAATAGAATAATATGTATATGAATGTAAAGCATTGGAATGGAATATGTGTTGTTGACTGATCACAAGAATTTGTCTTGAAACTTTGTTTGAGAAGGACCTGACATGGACTGAGGAAAAAGTGCAGAGGAGTTTTTGGATGCTGTTTTTAATCATTGATTGTGTGGAAGAGAGCTTGTGGTGGATACCAGACCAATATACCTAGGGCTTTCTGAATAGCCTGGGTAGAAAGTGATTCCAGACTGATCAATGATTGAGAAGGAACCACAAAAGACTATGTAAATAGACCGGGTCAATGCAAGAACTGGTGCTTGGACAGTAGCAGGAATAACAGGTTGATCAGATTTTCAGTGGTGGCAGAGACATTCTATCACAGCTAAGGATCCTGTTGATCAGCTGGTGGAGTTTAGTAGCCAAGCAGCAACTGTGGAACTAGGTGAAATTGTTGATCTGATCACATCAACAAATTCAACTATAACATATCCCTTGGGCTCTGGAACGAGCTGCCCCCAGAGATCCGGGTGATCCCGGATCTCCCCTCCTTCCGCCNGCCTAGGGGTATTTTAAAGGGGTTTTAAATTAAATTTTTAGTAGAAGCGGCCAAATTTAAATAGTTATTTTTAATCTTTTTTAAAGTTTGTATTGTATTATATCATTGTTTTAAACTGGCTGTAAGCCGCCCTGAGTCCTCCGGGAGAAGGGCGGGGTATAAATTTAATAAAATCTAAAATCTAAATCTAAAATCTTCTGCTGAACAACAATGGAGCTGATGATTCAATGTGGCCCAAACTCAGTGTTTTTGAGTGCCAAGTATCAGACATGAGCTCTATATCTTGCATGAGGCAGCAGGACTCTGTGAGAGAAGAATGCTAGCCATCTGTGTGGTATTTTAATGACACATGTCTGAGGACTACTTTGTGAAGCCTTCAAAGAATGTAGAACTAGAAGGAAGAGGACTTTCAGTTTGTGTTTGGATGGTGTTAGATCATGTTGGTGGACTGAAAAGATTACTTAGGCTTCTCCAGATGAGAAATAAAGAAGGGGCTGTGGAGACTTTCTAGAATGCCCTGGTCAATGGTGAGGATTATGAGGTATAGATAGCAAGGAAGATGAACTTGACAGAAATGTTCCAGACCTGTTACCAAATTGACAATGGGAAAATATGGCTTAAGGCTCAAACATGGAGAAGGTATGCAAAAACAGCTCAGACAGTAATTTGCCTAATCCATAAGTATCAGAGATAGTGTGGAGTAGAATACAATCAAACTTGCAATATTCTGTTACTAGTTTTGGCCTTCTTGGGAAAGGATTTATTGGTTTGGTCTACCTGGTGAAGCTGTGAGGGCAGGTAGGGATATAGGAATGTGGTGTGGTGGGTATATATGTGCAAAGCCACAGTAGCTGAACAGTGGAAAGAAGTATCACCGAATGTTCCGTCAGAAGCAAGACATAGGAACTAGTTTGGCCAATTGGGAGAGATAGCTGCAGCCCTTTAACTGGGAGAAGGATGACACAGGTTAGCTCAAATTGGTCTTTTGCAGGGCTGGGGTATACAGTCCCCAGTCTTCTTCAAGTATTTAACAAGCTTCTTTTGTAAACTCAATAAGAAAACATTTTTCAAGTCATTCTCTTCATTTATCAATTGTATTTCCCTTTTATTTTTTAAAACATCAGCCAGTTTCTTTTATATATCCAATAAGGTGTCCTCTTTCAAATCACTCTCTTGACCTGTCATTTGCATATCCACATTGCATATATCCAATAAGGTGTCCTCTTTCAAATCACTCTCTTGACCTGTCATTTGCATATCCACTTGTACTTCTCTGTTTTGTCAGACAAAATTTGCTCCACATCTTCTCATTCCTTCATTAACATCTTTTGGACATAGTCTATCCATTGAATGAAACATCATTACTGACACTATTGATATTGTAGCTATTAATTTCTGGCTCCATTCTTGAAAGATCTCCTTAATATTTCCAGTGTTGTGACATTTTGTGTCATTTTGTACAGACTTGTATTTTTTTCCCCTTCTACTTAAAATCTTTAGTTCTCTCTAGTGTCCAGTTTCTAAAATCATAAAGACACTTATCTATGTTATAAACGTAAAATAGTCAAAATAAGTCTGGTTCCCATGAGAAGCTATTTATTTTTTATACTATATTTTATAGTAAAAGTTAATATTTTAAATTTAAATAGTTCCCTAATCCATTTATAACTTTTAGATCAAAATCATATTTGGCTTTTTGCTGTTTATTTCACATTCTTTAATTTCTTAAGCTTATAATTTTTTAAATGTTTTTTAAGAGTTGAAGCTAAACTCACTTGGTGACTTTTCAAATTTGTTCCAAAGTTTTAAGATGATTAGAATCTTATCTGCTTATCTAATATACATACAATTCTAATTAATTACATTAATTATATACTAATAATGTACAATTATAAATACACTAAACTAAATAGTAAGATGTCTTGAACTGTCAGAAATATTTATATACATGTACAGTAGTTGAAACATGTTTCCTCCTGAAGGTTTTTTTCTTGTATTTTTGAAATTAGTTTCCTCAAAAAGGTATTATTATATCCATAGTAGAACAGTATCTACAGTAATAGGATAGGAAGAGAGATAGTAGATAGATTATAGATAAATAAATGATAGATAGGTAGGTAGATATAGAACATTTCCTGGCCACCCATTTTACCTCAGGATAACTCTAGATAAATTTGTGTGTGTGTGTGTGTGTGTGTGTGTGTGTGTGTGTGTGTGTGAGAGAGAGAGAGAGAGAGAGAGAGAGAGAGAGAGAGAGAGAGAGAGAGAGAGAGAGAGAGAGAGAGAGAGAGAGAGAGACTGAACTTCCTTTACAGGTTCAGGAAACAGCACACATTCTACCTATGTACTGCCATTGATGAAGAACTTTTTTACAGAAGGATGGGCCAATTTTTAGTGCCACTATCCTGTCAGTGCATTATATGAGATGCATTGATTGATTTTTTCACACTTCTGTCCCACCATCATAAAAAGACTCTCAGCAGCTTATATAGAATATAAAACCAAGTAAAGTGGGCACTGTATGAATTCCATAAGAATAAAAAAACCTGCACCAAGTACAAAAATACAAGCAGCAAAAATGGAAGTTAAAGTTGGCATGATAATAATCAAGGAAGGCTCTTTGGAGAAGCTCCATCTTTGGAAACTTCCCAAACATCAGTGAAGAAGGCTTGATAAGTAAACTAACTTAATCTCTTCTGGGAGGTTGTTCCAAGCGTTGGCACTGCCATTGAAAAGCTTCAACTTATGGCTTCAGCCTCACAAATCTCTTGAAAAGGTGAAGTCAATAACAATTTTGTCCTGTTAGATCTAATCAGTTGGACTGATATCTATATTAGATGGAGTAAGCAGGCCTGCAAATATCTGGGCACCAAGCCACAAAGGTCATGTTTGAAAAAAGAAATCCTATACAGATCAGTAGCTGGTGCCTGGATGATGAATATTTAAAAAACAATTCTTTCTTTGACTATTTATCTTTTCCTGGTGGTATTGAATTTTGTGTGGCTACTTTTTGTTTTTATGCAGTCCTTCTTCTTGTCATTCCTCTTCAGTTTCATTTGCAATGTCAAATGCAAAATAGAAATGATTCCCTCTATTGTAAAACAAATATGATGAAACAATAGATGTTTGGAACTTTGAATTCGAAGCTGGATCATGTGATATGGTAGAAGGGAGAAAAAAGGACTGTCTTTTTGAGACACTTGCAAATTAGCCCTTTAGAGAAACAAAAAGAAAAGGAAGAGAAGCATAAACTAGGAGTTAACATGAATAAATATCAAGATCTAGGCAGGCTTATTTATGTACACAAAGCTATATCTAAGCCAATATATATATTTTTATAAAATAGCTACAGCCATCACGATGATAAGTGTGCGAATAATCTGATACAGGATTAAACATGTCCTAGCCTAAACAATTCAACCTCCAGTTTTCTATTTTCTTCCATGAGACTCCATGGACCAATTTCTGAACTGTCTTTTATTATTATACCACTAAGCATACAAGAACAGGATGCTCCAGATGATAACACTTGGAAAACAATAATTTCTAAGTAGGGCTTGGCCTAAATGCCCAATCTCAGAAATCTGATTTCACAGCCAAGTTATATTTCTTTGAACACTATCTTATTCATTTGCAACCATGAATATATATATTTATGGGAACCATTATGTCTTCTTTAATTCACCGTAATAAGAGTCTGTTGAGTGAAGATTTTACTAAATCTTCTTCTTTGCCCCCTATCTAGGAACACAGACTGAGATTTTCCAGTCTGTGTTCCTGAATATTGCTAAGTAGAGCAAGCCTACCCATTTTTGCTATTTTAAACCAACCAGCTAGGGGTAAGCAAGTTAAAGCTCCAAAGCCATATATGATCTTGAATCTCTTTCTGGAGCTGAGAATCCTATCTAACTGCTCACTGTCAAGTTTTGATGGCTGAAAATAACTGCTATACAATAACTGCACAAAATATATGGTAAATTCAACACAGTTTTAAAGTAAAACAAAGGATTGCTACCAGAAACTAAAAGTGAAGAAAATGAAAAATTCTAGATATTCTTATGCATGGCATTCTAACCTACTGTTTGCATTATTTTCTTACATTGGTCAGTAAAAGGTTATCCACTGCTGAATAGACATATCAGAACACATAGCATAGCCATAATAATAATAATAATAATAATAATAATAATAATAATAATAATAATAATAATGATAAAGTTGGAAGGGACCTTGGAGGTCATCTAGTCCAACTTCCTGCTCAGGCAGGAAACCCTATACCATTTCGGACAAATGGCTGTCCAGTTTCTTCTTAAAAATGATCTCTGTATATTATAGACCTTGTGAAATATCCTCTATTGATTTGACCAAAGGTTTCTACACATGAAAAATGAATGATTCCATTTTGTTATTCAATCTTCAAGGGCGGCTTGATTCAGTTTTAGGCATTCTGAAATTAGAGGTCAATCTGGGAAAAAAATAGAGGGGATGGTTTCGTGCGTACATGCGTGCCATTTTCACAAGTGTAGCTTTGTGTGAATGCACGCTCTCCCACCACATCTGTAGCCTGATTCCCAATGGGCTGCAGCCTGGCACCAGGCTGTGGACAGGGTGTGTGTGGATTCCTGCTGTATATATACAGAAACCCTGCCAGGTATGGGAACTGCTGGATGAGGTCTCAGAATGAAACAAAGTAAAAAGATGTGTCTGCTTCATTTTCAAAGGGATGCTTTGCTTATATTCCTCAAAGTGTCAGCTTTGAGGAATATAAAAAACTGGATGCTCTCTTTTGCATTTTGTCATTGCTGAATGAGGAAGTATGGTGATGAGAACTTATTAATGTTTCAAAGTCAGCCATAATGACGGTGACATAGGATTGTTTTGGAGAAGAGAAAATATTGGCATTACAGGAAGACCTCATAACCCAACAGCCTTCAAAAATATATGAGTTTCTTCTATCATTCATCTGCAACAACCTGCCTTCAACTGTTGTGTGTAATAAAATAAGCATCAGCCATATCTTACTTAATACAATGTTGCTCTTTATATCTGTATAACATTAGAGAAGCTTAAAAATTAATGTCATCACAAGGCATTGGATAATTGTGTCATCTGCACATTGTTCATGTTGATTATTCATTTAAAAAGAACTTACCAGCACTTACTATTATAAATAAGAAAATGTCTGACAAGATCGTTATGACTGAAAATAGTTACAGAAGAACAAATATTCAAAATGATAAACCAGTTATTTGAAATAAGCAAGACAATTCACTATCAGTGTGTGCATGTTATTTATTTGTATAGAACCATTTAGGCACCTGAAAGAAAGGCCTTGATGAGAGTTTGATTCCAATTCAAACTTGACTCTAATTTAAATCAAAGCAGCTCCATTATATAACCATCTAGCCTTTACTTTCATGCAGCCAATGCAGAGAAGCTAACTAGCTCTCTGGATAGTAGGTTCCCCATCAAATTATTATTTCTGTTTTGCACACATCTCTATGTACATAGAGAGAGGGCTGGGAGCAAAGTCTGCCTTCCTGTAACTTCAGTTAATTATGTTGTGTCTTCAGCTCATTACTGAGCAAGATCTTGACTTTCTTACCCACACAATGTTTTTCATTGAGGAATGAGGAAATACTATGCTATCTAAGGATATTCTTGAACTGTATCCTATTCTGGAAGATTTACTTCCTGAAAACCACTGAAATACTTCTGTAAAAGCCAAATTGGCACATTCTGGAAGAATAAAGGAATGCTCCAGGTAACACAAGAATGTTCAGTTCCAGTAAATTTGCACAAAACATATTCTATATCCCTCAGTCTCATCTTGTCAAAAGTAAACATGCCTGGTTCTTTCAATCTCTCTTCCTCACTATCATTCTTGTTACCATTATAAGAACCTTTTCTTGTTTGTCTTAAAGCATGATGCCTATAGTTGTGCAATGTACAATAAAATTGATCTAATACTTCCTGTGATATTGCATCACCCTAAAATTATAGATTTGCTACATCACATTGTTGACTCATAATCAGTTTGCTATCAAGAACTATTTCACAAGTCTATTACTAAACAAGGTATCCCCCCTCACCATCCAGTACTTTAATTTCTATTTCCTGGACAGAAATTTCAAGAACCCTTTGAATTTTATTTCTGCTTATCTATTTATTTCTGCTATCCTACCCAATTTTGTATTATGTGCCAATTTCCTTATTCCACAACATTTATACAAATATTGAAGAGTATAAATCTTTAAGTTATAAGGGCCAAATCTGGGCATGGAATGAACCAGGGATTCCCAAGATAGAGATGATTATTATATATGGTATAAAGTCACCCATAACTATCAAGTAAACCACCAAGTATTGCTTAACTCAGAAAGATGAGACAAAAAGTCAAAAGTTTAAATTTTAGAGCGTAGACATATAAGTGCTGTGAACTCTGCTTTGCAATGAGTCATCAACTTCATTCTTTTTTTTCTTTTTTTTTTTCTTCAATATAAAATTTTATTGTTTTTATCATAAAAAAAGAAATACATCACAGATATTACACAATGTCAACTTCATTCTTGATTGCAATAAATATCTTAATCTAGTCAAGTCCTGTCTAAGAATCTTCTGTCAAGAACAGAATAAAGGTGAAATATTCAGACAGTTATGATTTATTGCCAACTCCTGATATGATGCCTTGCACAGATTATCTTTTGTGGTATCTCCCTGTCATAGTTTAATGGGGTTCTTTTTGAACTGGAGGTATATTTTGCTTTGCAATGGTGGCAATTGGTATAAAAAACAAGATAGTAGAGGCTTTTATGCTTTTTCCCTATTTACAATGCAGCTATTTTCAAGAAGTATTTACAAAACACAATCCCAGTATTCACCCTGTGTCAAGTTTCCTCCTAGATCTTCCAGAGACTTCTGACCTCTATCTCTCTCGCTTGCTTTCTCTCCATCTCTTTCCTTTCTGGGTTTAAGAGGTGAAAGAGAAAAAGGAATAGGATGGATTTACTGTAGTGTGCTCTTGACTTTCTCTTGTATATGCTCAGCCTTCTGCTTCATCATTGGGTGAAGAACCTATCTCAGTGTATTCTGCCTAATCCATTCTTATCGAGTTGGCTAACCATGAGGTACTTTGTCCAATACTTTGCTGAAATAAAGATACATCATGCCATTCCCTTAGTCTATAATAAAATGAATCAGTAGAAGAGAAAGAGAAACAGAAAGATAGGGACAGAGAGACAGCATCAGAGATTCTAGCAAGACTTTTTCCTGACAAATTCATGGTACTGTCCCATAATAACCACATTGTTTCAAGGTACTGCCTACCTGCCACCTATTATTAATTTGATAATTTTAGAATGTGTATGTATCAGTATCAGTTTGATTGGTATGTTAATTCCATTGATCTTCTTTTTCTCTTTTGCCAAACTTCAGATTTTTATTTTACTAGGATTCCTCATGGATAACAAATAAAGCTCAGTCAGATGACCAGCAAATTCCTTTATTGCCCTAGAAAAAGCAATTCATCTCATCCTGAAGTTTTAAATTCCTTGACAATTATAAAAATTATTTCCTGACTATGTTACTCTCAGTCTCAAGATCCAGTTGTACCTCTATTCTTCACAGTTGTCTAATGAATATATGCCCTCTAGCTAAATGAAACTGAGGCAAATAACAAATGAGTAGCTCTACTTTTTCACTGTTACATTTTGCTGTATTTATAGAGCAATTAGTATAATGATTCTTCTCTCTTTCCTTTCCTTTGAATATTCCTAAGGAAACCTTTTCTTTATTTTGTTTTGTTTTGTTCCATTCCTCACCAATTGTACCTCATTTCAAACCTTAGCTTGTTCCTAATCTGTCCTTCTTTATATGTCTTGTATGTGTCCTTTTTTGTCTTCATTAAGCTTTTTTGTGAATCCCTCTATTTTTCCTCAGCTGGAACTGTGAGTGAGTGTGTTTTTATAATCTTGTTTATTGGATTTCTCATCCATCTTGAACACCTTTTCCCATTAGCTTCCCCTGCCATGGAACCCTACTTTATATGTGGCTCTAACATTATTAAAATTTATTTTTGGAGACTACAGTACTCATGTGGCTACTGTCAGTTTTAGTTTCCCTTAATATTAATACAACCAGCTGCACATTGTCACTTCCCCCAAAATTTGTTTTTTGTGGGGTCAGTGTTCAGTATGAAGCTAAAACTATGCATCTATCTCCACTCAACACAAATTTGGAAGTGGTGAACATGATTTTTGAAAGACTCATTTGTTGAGTGTTACTGAGCACGTGTGATGCTTTTCCGTCCATGAGAAGAATTTTGACTAATCTGATAATAATATATCTCTGGCTTTTTTTGTTTTCTTTTAAATTGAAGACAGAGGTGGCAGCAACAGAGCTTGAATCTGAAACTTCATTTCTATTTTTTAGATAAACACTACATTCAGTCTCCACCATTCTGTAATTCCTAGAAGATCAGATTATTTGTCTTGGGTTTTTAGAACACGTTTGAGTTAATTTAAAATCCTATATGCTTCTAAATTCTTAGTGCAGTGATGGTGAACCTTTTAGACACCGAGTGCCCAAAAACCGCCCCACCTCCGCCCCGTCCACCCACAGGGCCACCTACCACCTCCATGGCCTGCCGCAGATTGCCCAGGTGGCCCTGCAGTGCCATGGTGGCCATGCCCTCTGCCCGCACCCTGCAGCATCATCTTCACCCAATGGAACACAAGGGCGGAGTCTTGTCCCTGCTGCCTGGCTGCCATATCCTTGGCTGCACTGCTCGCGCGGGCTGCATCTGGGGGCGACTCTCCTCCGGGGGGCCTGGTGAAGAGGGGGCCGTGGGGGGAGGCAGGGCTGGGGTGACGGTGCATGTGCCCACAGAGAGGGCTTTGCGTGCCCCCTCTGGCACGCATGCTATAGATTCACAACCACTGTCTTAGTGGATTCCAAGAAACTAGAATTCACTGAGTTATTTTTGGTTGGCCCATTTTCATTCAAAATGATGATGGTTATCATCACCATCATCATCACCATCTATTCCTTAAAATATTTATGTTCATGTGTACTGAGGACATTGTTCTCAATAATTTCCACAGATAGAAGCACTTTTTTCTATAGGTTCAGATGTCTTCCTGCACATTGAGCAGTTTTTTTTTCATTTGTATCCATTAGTCCTGTGGTCCATTAGTCTTCATTGCTTTTGTATCTATCAGCAAAAAAGAGTAGATTACCTCATTACTGTTCAGACTTTATCTGTATCTTCAATTAATGTTCTTAAAATAATTACATTGTGTTTAGGTTCTAATTAAAACAAATTACAAAAACAAGAAATCAAATAAGATAACATATACTTGTGATAGATTGCTGGGTGAGAACAATATGATAAGTTTCTGTTAATGCTAAGCAATCAAAGCATTGATGTTGAAGATCTATAAAAATGAGTGAAGAGATTTACAGACATACTATATTTACTAATATAGTTTTACAGTCTAAGCTTCCACACATCCCTGTAGGAAAGGCTACTATATATTTGGCACATTCTAATAATGAAAGTGGTAAAGATACAACATTGGATGGAATAGCAAAATCTAGCTAGGAGAGAAATACTTCAAAGAGACTTCAAGAGATTAGAAGCATTGTCAAGGAATAGCCAAGATATTCAACTTCAAAGAAATACATAGGAATATTAAATCGGTCCATGGGAGGGAAGAATGTGTTCAGAGTTATTTGGATAATTGGCAACTTTGATAGAAAGGCTAAATAGTAAATTACAGTTTGATTTTTCAGACATGCCAGGATTTGGCAATCTCTAGAATTTCAGTTTAAATGAGAAACAAATCTTGCATTTTTTTTTCCTTATGCATTTACAAATTGTAAAAGAGAAATAGTCACTTCTTCGAGATAGGGTATTCCTTCTAGCCAAGCCCTCTGAAAATAATTACCTGACAACAATATAAATATCCTATGGCATTGGATATTCTGACATATAGTAGTTACATCTGGAGTGAAAAATCCTCTATTCTCTCCTTCCTGTTTTCAATACATCCAATAAATATTAAGATTATTTAATTTGATTCATAGTTATCCAATCCACAGAGCACTCTTTAATATTGTCTTGACCTTGAATATTACTATGGAAAAATTCTGATATGTATGTATGTATGTATGTATGTGTATATATATATATATATTGACAAGTTATAAAGCTAAAAATGCGACTCTTGGGTAAATCCATGACAAAATCAATAAATATCGATCACCAAGAGGAAAGTAATAAA
>NW_015386536.1:170458-206155 GCF_001527695.2 Protobothrops mucrosquamatus
CAGATCTCCAGCATTCTTTTGAACAACAGCAGAGTTGTTGTTCAAGGAAGCCTAATTCTAGAGGGGAGGCCCTGCTAGAGATCCTGATAGATGACATTTTTAATCAAAGGAATATAGAGTATGTCAACCCTACAAGACTAAAGTGGTCAGGCAGGTACTATTCTCTATAGATATATAGATATAGATGTAGATGTAGAGGTAGAGGTAGAGGTAGAGATGATAGAGAGATAGAGACAGAGACAGAGACAGAGACAGAGACAGAGACAGAGACAGAGATAGAGATAGAGATAGAGAGATATAGACATAGGTAGATATACAGATACAATGTGCCTAGTGAAATCAATCAATCAGAAGACAGCTGGAAGGAACCTTGAAGGTCTTCTAGTCCAACCCCCTGCTCAAGCAGAGACCCTATACCATTTCAGACAAGTGACTGTCCAGTCTCTTTTTAAAAAAACTCCAGTGATGAAGCACACACAACTTCTGACGGCAAGCTGTTCCACTTGTTAAGTGTCCTCATTGTTAGGAAGTTTCTCCTTAATTCCAGGTTGCTTCTCTCCTTGAATATTTTCCATCCATTGTTTCTTGTCCTGCCCTCTGGTGCTTTGTGAATCAGTGAATCAGTGAAGCCATTAATTATAAACTCTGAGGGAATAAGGAACGACTGCAAATACAATGGAGTTTTGAAAGAACAAAGAAATAGTTATTCCATGAACATAGTTTTTTTCCCCATGAAGTTACTTTCTTTTACTAGCTTCACAGGTAATTCTCGGGTTACAATGGCAATTGGGACCAGAAACTCCATCATTAAGCAATGTGGTGGTAAGTTGAAAAATCAGATAACCATGCTATTTAGTGATGGCAGCTCCAGCAGCTTCCATTGCTGTAGTTAAATGAGGGCCATGCAGATTATCAAACAAGGACTTGAAGGAATTATAATTTCCAAGTTAGTGGTGGCTTTCTCAATGACTTTGCTTGCAGAAAGCCAGCAGGGGACATTAGAAATCACAATCATGTGACTGCAACTCCCTGCAAGTCATAATCATGAGCCAGGCATAGAGCATCTAGATCACTATCGTGTGACTGAGGGATGCTATAACAGACAAAATTCCAAGGAGCCATTGTAAGTTACCCTTATTCAATGGCCTTTGTAACTTTGAATAATCACTGGGCAAATGGTTGTAATATGAGCATTATCTTTAACAGCATTCTTGGTCCTTCTGAATATTCTCTGGCTCAGTACAGTACAGTTTTCCTGAGAAAGTGTTTTTGTACCGTGGTAGTTGCCTGATTTGATACTGTATATCTAAGCATGGGCTTTGTTTTCTCTAGAAAGATGTCTTTGGGTTAGGGGCTGTAAGTAGGGACCACAAAATCTCCTAGAACAGTCATGGATTTTCCTGGCATAGAGAGTTTTTGTATCCAATTTTCCCCAATACACAGCATTTAAAATGTAAATCTCCCCAAAATTCTCTTTCAGTGTACATTTTGCTGATGTTCTCCCACTGTGATGGGCTGCCCACCAAATGTTGTCAGATTACACCTTTAAATGGATGATATATGTGCACTCTTGCTTAGATGTTTCATCACATCCTCCTCTTTTGCTGAACGTCAGATAGCAAGATTGAGAAAGAGGAAAAAAGAGCCAAATTAATGGGTAGGATTATCTAGTACATTTTTCTGGAAATATGGTTTTTCATAAAAAGGAAGGATAGCCTTTTCACCTCCTAAGGCATAATTTCTGCTTAAATGAATAGAGCAAATAGAACTTTATCTCTGGAAGAAACCTCATTATATCACAGAATGAATTTTCAGCAGAACCTAATCAGGAACTACATCCATGAAGTCAAAATGATAGATTAAAAGATAGCTAGAGAATTATATTTGATACTTTCTATAACATAGTTTTTTCAGAAATAAATGCCTACAAAAATAAGTTAAACAAAAAGTTTTCTTTAGGTTGACCCCATTTCCACATCCATATTATTTTCTTGACAAATTAGATGAATAGTTTTGTTCCCCACCAACCACCCCAAATTTCCAATTTAGTTCACAGCCCTGAGATTTTCTGGTGATTACCAATTTTAGAATTAATTATCTTACCTTATCTAAGCTGAAGCTAAGTTGAGTTGGTACAGCTGTCTCAATGCCACACAATAGTGGACATCCAGAAAAGCCAAATAAAGTACATTTTGGAGAAGAGCAGACTCAGATGGTCCATGATCTACTCATAAATCAATTTGAAAGGTCAGCTGGCTTTCTTTTCTTTTGAATTGCCTTAGAAAAAAATACCATTGCTGGAATTCTGCATGTGTATGGGAACATTTTGTCTAAACACTCTCTGTCATTAGACTTAAGTAAAGTTCACAAGTTTTGTTTTCATTCAGATAGCATCTGAATAGATGCAGGATAGTTACTAGGAACTGTGTACATTTTGCAAAACCTTATACAGGTAGTCCTTGACTTATGACCATAATTGAAGACACAATTTCGGTTGTAAATTGTGATGGTCATAAGGTGGATCACCACATGACCGTGCTCAATTTTATGACTTTTTTGAGAATGGTCATAAAGTGAGCACTGTGGTCATTTAGCAAAGCCATTGTTTGCTATGAGGAAATTTTGCTGGAAACCAGAAGTAAAAGCCAGTTTTGGTCAAAAATATTATAAATCACAGTCATATGAAGACAGGGCACTGCAAATCATCATAAATATGGGCCAGTGGCCGGCACCCAAAATGTAGTCACATGACCAGGTTGGGGGGAGGTTCAGGTTGTCAGAATTTCAAATCCAGGTTGTAAGTTTCAATTTCAGGGTTCTGTCATAACTTCAAACAGTTATAACTGGTCATAAATTGATGACTATGGATAAGCTTGTCCTCAGAAAAAAAAGGCTCCTAAATAGAACATTTCATCCTGTTTAGCAGTCTCTTAAAATACAAGAGGATCCACATGATCAAATATTCCTACACCTACATTTTTATTACTATCCTGTGAGGACAATCAATTAATTCCAACATTTTCTGCCTATTATTCCAATTGCTGTTGCTGCTGATGGTGCTATTAACAAAGTTAATTAGCAAACAGGAACAAAGTTACAAACATAGCAATTCTTCTGAGAGAACAAAGGCTGACCAACTGGAAAGATATCTTCTTGGGATTTTGTACAAGGGCAAACTAAAATGAGGCCAAAGTGTAGCTTTGGATCTTCATGGACTTTGCAGAATAATTTTACAAGCTGAGCACAAAAATTCTGTTGTGCCAAAAGCCACCCGTTTTTCTCCATCAATGGGATGGATAAGGAGGAGGAGCAAAAGAAGGAAACACTGATGATTGATTGATTGATTGACTGATTGATTTTCATCCCACTTTTCATTAAAAAATTCAGTGTTGTGTACACAGAACATTCCCCTCTTATCTTTCTCGGCAACAGAAATCCTATGAGGAAGGTTGGCATGATAGAGAGCAGCTGCCCCAAAGTCACCCAGTGAACTTCTGTGGCTGAGAGTGGACTAGAACTGGGATTCTTCACCGCTGGTCCAACATCTTAACCACTTCGTCATTAACCACACTGATTCTCAGTAATGAAGACATTGTCCCACCAACTTTTGGCTCTGTCTCACTACTATTAGTACATATCACTACTATTAGTACATATCACACCCATAAGAATGCATCCTTCAACAGAAAAAAAAAGTGTTTTACAGTCTTATAGAGAATTTGTACTGGAGGTATGTGCATGTACATCTTTGTGTTCCAGGATTTCTTCCTTTTCTTTTGTGATAATTAAACAATTGGTTGGAACCATGCTAGAGGAATTTATACAAGGCCATGCATGGATTTAAATGTATTGTGTCAGTTATTCCTGAGTTAATAGTGGTTCTTAAACCACGCTTGGAAGCCTTGAGTACTTTTTGCAGTCGCTAAAGGAATAAATATTGAAACATCAAAAAGTTATATTCCTTCAACATACCAAAAGAGCAACTTTACTAAAATTGTTCCATGATTAGATGAAAGAACATATGGGTCTCTTTAAATACATTATGTCTCATTATCATATGTATGTTCTTATTCTGTTCTCTCACTGTTTTTTTCCATTTTTATAGATACACACACAAACACAAACACAAACACAAACACAAACACAAACTACATCTGTTTTCACATATAACAGGCCTTTTTTGCAAGTGCCTTCTTAAGCTGCTAGACTCTCTTGTTTAAACTGATTAGGGGCTAACTACAGGTAGTCCTCGACTTATGACTACAATTGAGCCCAACATTTCTGTTGCTAAGTGAGACATTTGTTAAGTGAGTTTTGCCCCATTTTACGACTTTTCTTTCCACAGTTGTTAACTGAATCATTGCAGTTGTTAAGTTAGTAGCCTGGTTGTTAAGTGAATCTGGCTTCCCCATTGACTTTGCTTGTCAGAAGATCATAAAAAGTGATCACATGACCTTGGGATGCAGCAATGGTCATAAGTATGAACCAGTTGCCAAGCAGCTGAATTTTGATCATGTGACCATGGGAATGCTGCAAAGTTTTGTAACTATGAAAAATGATCACAAGTCCCTTTTTTCAGTGCTATTGTAACTTTGAACCATCACTAAATGAACTGTTGTAAGTCAAGGACTACCTGTAATAAAACCCATTTAACTCTGCTCATTATTTTAGGTAAAGCGATAACCAGATGTTCTGTTTGGACTGCATTTACCACAGACTTTGGTGAATTTTCTGCTACTGTATTTTATCGCTACAGGTATCAACTTACAACCACATCTGAGCCCAAAACTGAGCACAACTGAGCAAGACAGTTAAGTGAATTTTGCCCCATTTTATGACCTTTCTTGCCGCAGTTACTAAGCAGATCACTGCGGTAGTTAAGTTAATAACACAGTTGTTAAGTGAATCTGGCTTTCCCCCCCCCTTGACTTTGCTTGTCAGAAGATTGCAAAAGGAGTGACCCCGGGACACTGCAACTCTCATAAATACATGCCAGTTGCTAGAGCATCCAAATTTTGATCACATGACCATGGAAATGCTGCAACTGTCATAAGTGTGATAAACGGTCATAACCAGTGGTAGGATTCAGCCAGTTCGCATCAATTTCAGCAGAACCGGTAGCTAATTTTTTGTTGCCCAAGCCCAGAATGGATTTCTGAAAGCAGCATCCACACAGAGAACCAGTTGTTCACATATTTGAATCCCACCACTGGTCATAAGTCACCTTCTTCAGTGCCATTGTTACTTCAAACAGTCACCAAATGAATGGTGGTAAATTGAGGTCTACCTGTAATGGGGTAGTTTAAAAGATAAAGAAAATAGAATAGCTGTTTTTCTTATTATTTGTTTGTTCCTGCCCTTCAAAAATCGTCCCATACTCACACTGAAGGAATTTGGCATCCAGATCAGCTCTTAGCTTCAAATGTGCATTTGACACCCAACTGGTATCCAACTTTCCCTAATCAATTCAGTTTCCTATTTTTCTTCATATTTTTCTTTTCTTCACTCTCTATTTTTTCTTTTTCTCCTTTTAGTTTGTATTAGCTTATATTGTTCCAATTGTAATTTTTAAAAGAATTATTTAATAAATAACATAATGAAAAGTCCTGAACCTGCTATTTCAGGTCTCTCAACAGTATAAATTTTAAGGTAATTTTAAGGTATATATCATTTATTAAGGGAAAAAAGATTTAAGTAATTGATGAAAATCCATTTTGACAAGATGCAGGCCAATAATAGGCTAACTGGATTTATAATGTATTATTTCTCTCTAACATTTTTTGTGGGAACCCATTGGCAGTGAAGAAATACACATTTATGTTATACTGATTCATTTAATAAAGCTTTTTTTCGGCCGTGTTCCAAGCATGTCTACTTCCATCTTTCCTTGCCAAATTGTCCAAAGGGAACTTCAATTTCTATAACTTCATAAGCTTCTATTCCATAAAAAGACTTTGTTGCATTGTTTACTTACACAAAAAGTAATTGTCTGAAATGATAAACCCTTGAGGTAAAATGTTGTTTATTAATTCATTTTTCATCGAGAGTAAAAAGGAAGGAGGGAAAAACATGGAATAATAGCTACCAGGCAGTTGCTACTGAAAACAAAAGGAATTGGAATTTATTAAAAGGATAAAATGATTAGAACAGATAATGGCAGAGGAAAAGTGGTATGGCATTGTAACAACCTGTTACAAGCTTAACCTGTTGTATCACATCACATATTTATATCATCTTCATTATTTTTATTATTATTATTATTTATTCATTCCGCTTTTTCTCCAGGCTGTCAAGATGGTGTGTATGCTTGGCTCACCTCTCCTTGCTTTGTTCTCTTGCTTTTCATTCATTCATCTGATGTAAAAGTCTCTGTTAAGTCTGTGTTTATTGCAGATTATCAATACAGATTTTAACATTTACTAAAGCAATAATGATGCTTAAGAGGATTATGGGACACAGGTTTAGAGTTAGAAGCATGCAAGCAACCTCACATTCAAATGGCAAGCAGGGGTCACACAGTCATGTTGTAGATGAAAATTGCTCACTGGCCACTTTAGACAATGCAGAATTTACTGCCCCTGTCAGCTTGCTTGCCTGGGATTCCCACTTGTTCTCATTTACAATTTACATGCTCCTGGCATTATGATGGCAGTTGGGATTGTAGGATTGCTGTTACTAAGTCAAGCAGTTGTGTGACATTGTGCTTTATGATAGCATAATTTAGCAAAGGAAATTCCAATCCTAATTGTCCTCATAATCTGAGGGCTACTGTATGCTGAACTGAACCTGGAAATCAACTGGTAACCATCATAGGTAACACAGAATGATATATCATAATATCTTCTTCCTAGCATTATTCCTGTGGTATAGCAGGGTCCACTTTGGGGCAACTGGATGGAGCTGAGCATTTACTAGTTGGATACCCTTCCTGACACCAAGTGAGTTCACAGCAGATATTTTTTCTTTGTGCCACAGGAAAGAAATATCTGGCGCTACCTAGCATTGAACTCTCAACCTTCTGAGTGGGAGGTGAACCTGTTCACCATTAGGCTACCATGCTGCTCAGAATGATATTTCATAATCTAAAAGATCTTATTAGCTATGTGCTGTCATTGTTCTTGATCTGCTGCATATTCTGGAGCATCTTCAAGAGCCATATCCTCTTGATAAATGCCAAGGTTATGCCAAGGTAAATCAACCTTGGCATAACCAATGCCAAGGTTGATTTACTAGTATAAGATATCCAAACCAAGGGGAAAAAATAAGAAATTGATAGTAAAGAGAAGATAGAAATCTATGGAATAAAGGTGCTACTCAGTTACAAAGATAGATAAATGAGATTGCTAAATAAACAACATATTAACTTTCCTTAGTATTTAACCATTGCATCTGGAAATGCACATGGACATTTAATCACACAGAAACAAATTTGAACCATACCCACTGGCCTTATTCTTTCAGCCCTTGAACTGCTACACTGACTGCAGGATATTATTTGTGTTCAGTGGGACACAATACAGATAGTCCTCAACTTAAGATAATAATTAAGATGGTAATTTTGGTTCTAGTTCATGACAGATGTAAAGCAGATCACCATGTGACTGATTTTACAAACTTTTCTGTGGTGGTTGTTAAACGAACATTTGCTGAGGAAGAGGTTTTGCCAGAAAGGAGAACTAAACATCAATTTTCAATAAATATGTAGTAAATTGTGGTCATGTGACCATAGAATGCTGCAAAGAGTTGTAAATGCAGGCCACTTGCCAAGCATTTGAGATTTGGTCACATGACCACAGAAGGGGGGATGGATGTTATATTTTTGACTCCAGGTTTTAACTAGTTTGTTTTTTTTCCCCAGATCTATCCTAACTTTAAACAGTGCCTAAGGAACTGGTAATAAGTCAGGATCACCTCTGTGGTAATGAGAATCAGGCAGAAAATGAATTCTTCACAGGAATATGATTCCTTTTCTCACTGTGCTACATTTTGATTAGGATCACATTTCCTATACTTACTGTACATTAGAAGAGTGAAAAAAAAGATCTAGCTGAAAAGATTTTTAATATTTAGTTTAATACATAAACAATTATTGATAGCAATAAGATCAAGTGTGAAATCTTCCAGCTATAGTAATTCTGTTTTGGCATAGAACCATCAGTCTAACAGAACAATTGATCACACACCAAATATAAAATTCTCCTAACACCAATATACTGACTTAAGAAATACGTGCTATTATTAGAGGTGGTCATTTAAACATTTAAACAATTGCCAAAAGAATTTAATAACGTGACAATACATGAATGTATTTAATGAATTTGAACAGCTGTATAAAATTTAGGTTTAATTTGGTATCATGTTCCACCAGAATGATGCATAAAATTGTCTCTCTATCTACTTCATCTCCAGAGGAAAACTCAAATCAGATAAATATAAATGTTGTAATATTATGCTTCCCACATTTTAGTAGAAAAGTAACTATATTTTGTTAATTTACAATCTGCTGTGCCGGCATCTGATTGCATTTTTATAGAGCCATGAAAGCAAATATGATGGATTTTTACTATTTGTTTTGCACATCCAAGTATTTAAACCCAACATGGATCCAGTTCCATACTGTTTGCTTTATCCATATCCACAGTTAACTAAATGGTCATTGACCTAGCCAATAGGTTTTTTTAGTAATTCATACATCTTTGCTTTATGATCCTAAATCCCTGGCAATTGTTAAGCATGTTTTGTCTTGCAGAAATTAATATACTAAGAATAGAGACACTTTTATAAACATAACAGCTATTACATTTTTTTAAAAACCATCACATAGACACACATATACACAAGAATGTGAAATGGTTCTATGGGCATTATTTATTTAAACCTTGCTGAGAATTCCTTTCCTTTACTAATTTTTTTGATATAATTAACTTTGGGGAACAATTCTTATCCAGAATAAATATGATGTAAATGGATCCGATGTCAGCTAATATTTTCTAAATGAGGGGGATGCTGGAAATCCAACCCTCTTTATAACAGTTCTCTCTCTCTTTATCCCCCCCTCTCTCTCCCTCCCTCCCCCATCTCTCTCCCTCTCTCTCTCTCTCTCTCTCTCTCTCTCTCTCTCTGTCTGTCTCTCTCTCTCTCTCTGTCTCCATGTGAATGTGTTGATGTTGACCTGAGAAAAAAGAACTGATGGGTTATATGATGCCCCTTTTCAAATATTTAAATGGAAGTTACATAGCTGAAAGTCTTTCTTGTTCCTCTGTTCAGAAGATCTTGGCCAGGAGAAAATATTAATCTTTGTAAAATATATTATAATATTAAAATTGTGTTGTTTGTGAAAAAGAATTTCTCTTTTTCATTTTGGAGCTAGAGATGACTCAGTATAAAAGTTTCAGGAAGTATAGGTTTATTTACATGCAAGTTATCTAATTCGTATGTAAACTTAGGTTTGTAGTGCTAAGTACGTGACCATCAAATGTTCTTCTATAACAGTGGTTCTCAACCTTTTTAATGCCGCGACCCCAACCAGTCGTAAGTCGAGGACTAAACTGGTTGTAAGTCGAGGACTAAACCGGTCGTAAGTAGAGGACTAAACTGGTCGTAAGTCGAGGACTACCCAACCGGTCGTAAGTCGAGGACTTTCCCTGCCCGGGAGCACCGCACATGCATGGTTCCGCCCCCTGCGCCGGCCGAGGCGTAGCTGGCAAGCGGCAGAGACGGAGCAGGCCGACCACCAGCTGGCCCAGCCCAAGGCAGGTAAGGCACCCGTCGGAAAAGGGAAAAAAATGGTGGACAAAAAAATGGCGGACAAAAAAAATGGCAGACAGCCTTGCTTGGTGACCCCCATGAAATGGTCGATCGACCCCAAATGGGGTCCCGACCCACAGGTTGAGAACCACTGTTCTATAATAATTTAGAAATTTTTTATTATAAATAATAAATTAATAATCAATTAAACCAACTGGCTTAATTGATTCTTTATAAGGAGAAAATATTAATGAACACTTTAAGATTTAAGGAACAGGAAGGAAGATTCTGAATATTATAATACAGAGAGAATTCCTAACAGTAAAAGCAGTTCAACACTAGCAGTAATTACTCAGAAAGTTGGAGGCATTCCAATTAAACAGCCATCAGAGTGGAATACTTTAATTTGCATTTTTGCACTAATTAAGGGAACCAGTGTCTTAAATATCATGTTTCATCTCTATGATTCTTTGATTCTGAGATTTTATAAGGAAATCTAATTCTTCCAATCTTCTGTACTCCATCTATCATCATAAAGTAGAGAAAAATGATTAATCAAAATCCAGCAAAGTAATCTTCAGAAACTAAAAACTCAAATATAAAATGATATAATGAAATATATAATCTAATAAAATTAGATAAAATTTTATAAAAAATTTATTTGATAAAAATTATAAAAAGACTATAATAATTTCTTATTGGTTTATGCTGGCCTATGACCATAATAAAGATTTTATTTGATCTGATCTCAGATTGGTAAAAATAAAGAGATATCAATCTTTCCAGGTGAAAGCCTAAATAATAATAGTGTCATATTAAGAATTTAAATTAATTAAATACATATTAAAAATACTAAACAGCGTAAAGAGGACTAAATGAACTACTGGCCATCTCTAGGGGCAATATTTCACAATCTGGGTTTCAGCAAGGAAAAGGACCTCTCTCTCATTACCACACTTCCTACTATGAGGTCAAACTCAAACAGCCTGAAATGTTTGTAAAGTTTCAGATACATTGATTTACGTAATGAGATCCCCTGCAGAGCTGTGTTGATTAGGAGCCAATACTGGTAAGAAAAAACTGGTGTACTATCTTCATTTGGTCCAGTTTTAAAAATTACCACCTTTTTATTCAGTATTTGAAAAACAGAGCTATGAAGGGCTTTGAAGCCACACTTTTCTTCAATGAGAGTATGAGAAAAGCATTCTTTCAAATTTATTTTGCAAAGTACTTTGGATCCCATATTTCTAAAGGTAAAGACAAGTGACAATATTACTTTGCTCTCTTCTGCTTCCTCGTTGTTCTACAGCAGCCTCTGCAGGTTTTTGCAAGCGTTCGAAAATTGCTAAGAGGTAAACGTAAGGCGATCCAACCCACCACAATTTCTTCTCAGAAACTACTGTCTTTAGCAAAAGTCATAATAACCTGATGCGTATGTTCTTCATCTGCACAGAGATGCCTTTCTCTAAGTAATGCAGGAGGCAAGAGACTTCACCTTAAATTAAAGAGAGTGTAGCAGTAATTGGTGTAAGGGAAACTTGAAGCAATGGCCTTCATTGTGTGTTTAGTCTAAAGTTGAGTAAGAACTTTAGGCTGACCTTTTTCTTTAAGGTTAGGGTTAGGGTTTTCTTGGCAGCAAAGACTGAAACTATCTAAACAATCAAAGAACCTGATTAAACAGAACTCCAGTTTTGCTCCAGGGAAATGTCAAGGAAAGAAAGGGATGAGTGGCCATGATCCATGACATTGAAAGTCAGAGCCTGATAAAGACTATAACTTCTAAGATTCTAAAATAGTCAAAATGTCACAAGACTTCAAGGGCATCAAGAAAAAAATGTTCAGCTTGTACATCCTTTCATTACCTAATTAATATTTTTTCACATAACCCATATCTCACCAGAATTTCCCCCCACTCATTTTCTGTCAAATATGCTACATCTGAAGATGAGTTAATATCTTATAGGGAGAGAATAGAAATATTTCCCCCTATGTATACAGTAACTTTTAATATACCATCAATTTGAAATTTATCAGCTTTGATTCCCAAAGGGAATGCTGGATTTCCTAAAATGTAACATCACCATCATCCTTATACAAACATTGAAAACTACAATATCAACCAGAAAAAAAAATACAAATGTTTGCTATTCAGGGAAGGAAAAAAAGTTTAGATATATTACAATAAATTAAATGTGACAAAAAGGGGGAGAAGCCTGATTAACACAAAAAAGGAAGAGCAAAAATAGATCCAGGTAATACAACATCCATAGGTAGTGATTAAAATTTACTTTTACTTTTAAATTTTAATTAAACTCTCCTTTTTAGTCATTCTATTTAATCAATCATTTTAGTCTTCTCATTTTTAGAACACAAATATTTTTCAAAAATAAGTAACTCACATCTTTAATCCATTCTTCAAAATAAGGAGAATAAGTTGCTTTCCATTTATGCAAAATTATCTTCCTTGCTATGCCTCAAGCTCAATACAAAATTCTTCTTGGGTAATAAATTCTATGCTTTAGGAATATAGTTCAATATCACATTAAAATCTTTAACTAGCTGAAAAAGGCTAGATAATATGAATTTTAAAACCTTGCTAATGTGAGTTTTAAATATCTTACAATGCGACTAAAACCACATAAGATAGAACGTTCAATCCCTTTTAAAAGAATTAAACATTGTTTAAGGAACTCTAAAATACATTTTTAATTTCCAATGAATTAATGTAATTTTTAAATTTTCAACCATCGGTATATTTTAGATTTCTTAATAACTGGCCAAATAATTCTCCAAAATTTAATAGCTCAGTTCCCTTATATATGGCTATAAATATAGTCCTATCTAACTAACAAGCTTTTTTGTTGTTAATTCTTTATAAAATTGGATTATTTGTTTCTGTTCAAGCACAATATCTCTTACTCTTACAGGTATTTTAAAGCATTCAGAATCATGATGTTTGATTGCAACATGTTTCAGTTGTATTATATTGCCAAGTGGTAAGTCAGGTAAGTCATTTAAAAAAACACTCTCTTTAAAACAACCATTAGACAGTAACTGGTCCCTTATTTGACCTAAGTGTTCCAGTAAACTATCTCCTCTGTTATTTTCAAATTTACATTAATCTCAATGAATATTCATTTTAATAACATTAATCTTAATCCATATGTTTAATAAAAGTTTTAATCATTGTGTTATGCCTACTGAAATTATGCCTGCTCATTTACACATATTTAATTCAACATACTGTGTTATAGTATGATATATTGAAACACTCATGGTTTGGGGTTTTGGTTTTTTTTTTTGCAACACAGGTCCATCAGTGTTCAAAAAATGTTTCAAACTATAATAGACACACTAGCTAATACACTGAACCTTTGGTGCAACATGAAATATTTGAGAGGAATGTAAAATACAGTATTTCTTTCTTTGGCTTTGACATGCCTATTGACTTTGAAATCTCACACATGATATCTATGCAGAGGTGTAGAACTCCAGGTGTAGAACTTTTGATTAAGTAGTGATGTTAAATCAAAGAAGTAAACATAATGCAAATTTATCTGGACCTGAACTGGTGAGATCTGCCAGCCAAGTTAGTAGCCATCATTCTCCATTCATGGATTTGTTTAGATACACAATTTTCAATACCCCTACAAAGAACTGGAAAAGTGGACTATGTAAAAAGTGGGAGGGAAAAGCTTATCAGTAAACTCAAATGGAATTTCATTTGTAAGAGAAGGCCTTTTCACAATTTTAAGTAGTTGGAGAAATTGCAGATGATGAACACCAATTGATTGAATGTTCCACTCTACAGATATTTGAGGTGGCCATGCTTTGCCTGGATGCAGTGCTTCAGAGCTGAGAGGACTTGTGTCCTAAGAACCAGAGGAGGTCACCAGAGTGATAGTTCTACTGTTTTGCTTTAATTTTAGAAGGAGGGGGGGCTTGTTGCAAACAACTTGTGAAGAGTGCTTCATTTATCAAACCAAAGCAGTGCCTCAGAGCTTTTAGAGACCTAATATATACACCCCTAACCAGTGCTTTTTTTGTAAAAAAAAAAAAAAAAAAAAAGGTGCCGGAACTCACACACCTCATACAACCCGCCTTGCCTACCCTACAAGGTTCCATCCCAAAAAGGTGCCGGAACTCCGTTCTGTGCGTTCTATGACAAAAAAAGCCCTGCCCCTAACATTCTGCTCAAATCTAAGTAGCAGAAGTAATAGCAAGCAGCATGCCTTGTTCTTAATGTTATGTCAATATTTTGTTTAAATTATTTCTCAGACTGGAACCCTATGCCTAATCTTCTGGATAACAGGAATACATCACTATTTTCAATTGTATTATAATACTTACAATGTAACACCATCCAGATATGAAGTCTCAAAGCTATAGCCAAAAGAAGACAGAACTGTTTCCATTGTAGTAATGTAAAGCTTCCTGGATGTCTTTCACTGTTTAATTGTCTTTAAAATGGGCATCCTTTCTTCAATTTATCTAAAATTGACAGATATAGTGTTGTTAGGGAGTAGCCTAATTACTTCAAATTTAATTGCATCTGGATATAAGATCTCAAGGATGTAGAGGGAAGTATACCTTGTGGCCTCCTATTGAAAATAATGATATCTGGAAAAACACTAGAAAGCCAAACAAAAGAAAACAAAATTAAAACAAATGAACCAATTCAAATGCAAATGAAGGGGTTTTTTGAAAGTAAAATAAAGAACATAATTATAAACAGACCAAAGAAGGAAGAACTCATTTAATTTTGTGTACATTTAGAATTGGTACTCATTCAGGTCTTCACTGCAAATTCATGGAGGCAAGGTAAACAAATAGTACAGGTAAGTCCTTGACTTAGCAACTGTTCAAAGTCATGACTTTGATTGGTCCTTATACTTACGATCATCACAGCATCCCCAGAGTCATGTGATCAGACTTTGGGTAATGGGCATCCAGTATGTATTTATGCCAGTTGCAGCATTCCATGGCCACACCATCTGCAACTTCCCAGCTGGTTTCTGACTGTTGCACTTACTGTTTGTATCCACACATATATACTACACCAATATATATTTTAGGAAGAACTTGATGTGTATGGAGGCCAACACTAGCCAAAGATCTACAGTAGCACTGTGATTTTGCATTGTTTTGCATATAATATTAATATGCAAATGTGAGGTGGGAGAATTCTTTATTAGAAACCTTATTATAGTTCTCAGAATTTCAGGAATAGTAGCTGCTAAATATATATTAATATATAATAACTCTTAGTTATAGAAGTCATTTTTTCCCAAACAGTGCCTCTGGAATGTTACTATATCATCAAATCTTGTTCTTCAAATATGGATATAAACAGCCCTCATACTGTCTGTTTCCTGGCATTGGGAGCTTATAATAATAATAATAATAATAATAATAATAATAAATTTAATTTATATGCCGCCCTTCTCCCAACGGGACTCAGGGCGGCGCACAACATATTTAAAACAAAACATAAATACATTCCCCCCCGATAAAACCGAATTAAATCAAATTTTAAAGTTGTGTCTCTGTCAAATTGTTAAAAAATAAACCCCAAATAAAATCCTCCNGATTAAAATTTACTTTTACTTTTAAATTTTAATTAAACTCTCCTTTTTAGTCATTCTATTTAATCAATCATTTTAGTCTTCTCATTTTTAGAACACAAATATTTTTCAAAAATAAGTAACTCACATCTTTAATCCATTCTTCAAAATAAGGAGAATAAGTTGCTTTCCATTTATGCAAAATTATCTTCCTTGCTATGCCCCAAGCTCAATACAAAATTCTTCTTGGGTAATAAATTCTATGCTTTAGGAATATAGTTCAATATCACATTAAAATCTTTAACTAGCTGAAAAAGGCTAGATAATATGAATTTTAAAACCTTGCTAATGTGAGTTTTAAATATCTTACAATGCGACTAAAACCACATAAGATAGAACATTCAATCCCTTTTAAAAGAATTAAACATTGTTTAAGGAACTCTAAAATACATTTTTAATTTCCAATGAATTAATGTAATTTTTAAATTTTCAATCATCGGTATATTTTAGATTTCTTAATAACTGGCCAAATAATTCTCCAAAATTTAATAGCTCAGTTACCTTATATATGGCTATAAATATAGTCCTTTCTAACTAACAAGCTTTTTTGTTGTTAATTCTTTATAAAATTGGATTATTTGTTTCTGTTCAAGCACAATATCTCTTACTCTTACAGGTATTTTAAAGCATTCAGGATCATGATGTTTGATTGCAACATGTTTCAGTTGTATTATATTGCCAAGTGGTAAGTCAGGTAAGTCATTAAAAAAACACTCTCTTTAAAACAACCATTAGACAGTAACTGGTCCCTTATTTGGCCTAAGTGTTCCAGTAAACTATCTCCCGTTATTTTCAAATTTACATTAATCTCAATGAATATTCATTTTAATAACATTAATCTTAATCCATATGTTTAATAGAAGTTTTAATCATTGTGTTATGCCTACTGAAATTATGCCTGCTCATTTACACATATTTAATTCAACATACTGTGTTATAGTATGATATATTGAAACACTCATGGTTTGGGGTTTTGGTTTTTTTTTTTTGCAACACAGGTCCATCAGTGTTCAAAAAATGTTTCAAACTATAATAGACACACTAGCTAATACACTGAACCTTTGGTGCAACATGAAATATTTGAGAGGAATGTAAAATACAGTATTTCTTTCTTTGGCTTTGACATGCCTATTGACTTTGAAATCTCACACATGATATCTATGCAGAGGTGTAGAACTCCAGGTGTAGAACTTTTGATTAAGTAGTGATGTTAAATCAAAGAAGTAAACATAATGCAAAATTATCTGGACCTGAACTGGTGAGATCTGCCAGCCAAGTTAGTAGCCATCATTCTCCATTCATGGATTTGTTTAGATACACAATTTTCAATACCCCTACAAAGAACTGGAAAAGTGGACTATGTAAAAAGTGGGAGGAAAAAGCTTATCAGTAAACTCAAATGGAATTTCATTTGTAAGAGAAGGCCTTTTCACAATTTTAAGTAGTTGGAGAAATTGCAGATGATGAACACCAATTGATTGAATGTTCCACTCTACAGATATTTGAGGTGGCCATGCTTTGCCTGGATGCAGTGCTTCAGAGCTGAGAGGACTTGTGTCCTAAGAACCAGAGGAGGTCACCAGAGAGATAGTTCTACTGTTTTGCTTTAATTTTAGAAGGGGGGCGCTTGTTGCAAACAACTTGTGAAGAGTGCTTCATTTATCAAACCAAAGCAGTGCCTCAGAGCTTTTAGAGACCTAATATATACACCCCTAACCAGTGCTTTATTTGTAAAAAAAAAAAAAAAAAGGTGCTGGAACTCACACACCTCATACAACCTGCCTTGCCTACCCTACAAGGTTCCATCCCAAAAAGGTGCCGGAACTCTGTTCTGTGTGTTCTATGACAAAAAAAGCCCTGCCCCTAACATTCTGCTCAAATCTAAGTAGCAGAAGTAATAGCAAGCAGCATGCCTTGTTCTTAATGTTATGTCAATATTTTGTTTAAATTATTTCTCAGACTGGAACCCTATGCCTAATCTTCTGGATAATAGGAATACATCACTATTTTCAATTGTATTATAATACCTACAATGTAACACCATCCAGATATGAAGTCTCAAAGCTATAGCCAAAAGAAGACAGAACTGTTTCCATTGTAGTAATGTAAAGCTTCCTGGATGTCTTTCACTGTTTAATTGTCTTTAAAATGGGCATCCTTTCTTCAATTTATCTAAAATTGACAGATATAGTGTTGTTAGGGAGTAGCCTAATTACTTCAAATTTAATTGCATCTGGATATAAGATCTCAAGAATGTAGAGGGAAGTATACCTTGTGGCCTCCTATTGAAAATAATGATATCTGGAAAAACACTAGAAAGCCAAACAAAAGAAAACAAAATTAAAACAAATGAACCAATTCAAATGCAAATGAAGGGGTTTTTTGAAAGTAAAATAAAGAACATAATTCTAAACAGACCAAAGAAGAAAGAACTCATTTAATTTTGTGTGCATTTAGAATTGGTACTCATTCAGGTCTTCACTGCAAATTCATGGAGGCAAGGTAAACAAATAATACAGGTAAGTCCTTGACTTAGCAACTGTTCAAAGTCATGACTTTGATTGGTCCTTATACTTACGATCATCACAGCATCCCCAGAGTCATGTGATCAGACTTTGGGTAATGGGCATCCAGTATTTATTTATGCCAGTTGCAGCATTCCATGGCCACACCATCTGCAACTTCCCAGCTGGTTTCTGACTGTTGCACTTACTGTTTGTATCCACACATATATACTACACCAATATATATTTTAGGAAGAACTTGATGTGTATGGAGGCCAACACTAGCCAAAGATCTAGCACTGTGATTTTGCATTGTTTTGCATATAATATTAATATGCAAATGTGAGGTGGGAGAATTCTTTATTAGAAACCTTATTATGGTTCTCAGAATTTCAAGAATAGTAGTTGCTAAATATATATTAATATATAATAACTCTTAGTTATAGAAGTCATTTTTTCCCAAACAGTGCCTCTGGAATGTTACTATCATCAAATCATGTTCTTCAAATATGGATATAAACAGCCCTCATACTGTCTGTTTCCTAGCATTGGGAGCTTATAATACTGAACTGATTGCAGTAGTAGTAGTTTTCCAGGTTTTAGTTTTGATTTATAAAGCCTTTCATGGCTTGGCACTTTGATATCTGCAGAACCATCTACTTCAGTCCGGCCAATTATTATAGGACAACTAAGGAGAAATCCCAACTTTTCAAGAGGTACAAAGGGATGAGATGAAAAGGCATTGATTTTCAATGGTCCAGAGCCAACAAAAATATTGGAGATTAAGCTATATTCCTTTTGCGGACATTTTGGAAACCGTTGAGGGTGTTCTTTCACAGGGCTTTCTCTGATATCATGTTTATTTTTCAGTTTTATTGTTTTTAGTTTTGCATTTTTGATTGGTTGCTTTTATTGTTGTCATTTGTGAAGTCCTTATTGTCTTACATGCTATCATGGACATTTCAAATTATTCTTTTATATTCTACTGTACATAAGCAACTTGTTAATTGTGGCAGAGTAGAAATGTATTAAAACATGCTTATTAGGGAAAGTAACATACCCAAATGAAAGCAAATATACATGTCACAGGATAATGTTGTAAAATCCAATCTGGGCCAGTCATTGGGACCAGAGGTTTACTCTTCATCTGGTCCCAGTTACTGACCCAAATTGGATCTTGCAAAGTTACATACAATTCTTTCTTCTTCACTTTGAGATTTTCAAAATTAATCAGATTCTCTACTGTATATTTTAATGTACATATTTTTAAAAGCATGGTACAAAAATAAATGCCAACTGATAAATTTCTTTTTTTAAGAAATCACTGTGGAGAATAGACCTTTACATGTAAAACTGGTAGACAGGTAGACAGGATTCATCATATTTAAGTGTAATGAATCCATCTATATGTTTTGCACACAAATACGTTCCTTTTCATTACTAGGTTCTGATTCCTAGATACTTAATAAAAGGGGTAACAAAATTATATTTACCACTTTTTAAATTATGCTGATCAAAATAAAACATTTTGGCTACCCGCTTTCATACTAAACAAATTCCTGGATCTAATTTTTTGGAGGGTGTTAATATTTGATCTCTAATAAAACAAAGTTGATCACAAAATTTTTCTTTTCTTTTTTGTAATCAGAGACCATCCATTGTGAAACATGGTAAAGATCCATATACATATTTTTAAATACCACTATGGAATAGCAAATAGCTTTACTAAATACAGTAGATCTAGTGAAACAACAATAGTTAATAGGGTCTATGGCTGCAAGTCACATCTGCAGAACAAATATTACTCAAATTAGTGAAGGAAGATTTGATTCTGAGAGAGAGAGAGAGAGAGAGAGAGAGAGAGAGAGAGAGAGAGAGAGAGAGAGAGAGAGAGAGAGAGATTTGTCATGCACAGACTGAAACCAATGTCTTTTGTTGTGGCTGATTCATCTTTGGCTATGCCAATGACGTTTATTGCTTGTCAGCATCAAAAACTCTCAAATACTGCAGAAGCCTCACTAGAGAATATGGGGACAGTGTATGAATTTTCTAAAGGCTTAGAAAATATTAATTTTCTAAGTTTATGAATTTTAAAATGGAGAAGGAAGGAAGGGAGGGAGGGAGGGAGGGAGGAAGGAAGGAAGGAAGGAAGGAAGGAATTTCAGCAGTATATATTTTTAATGTATGTATCAAACTGAGATTTCAATTACTGCCACAATCTTATCAGAAAAAAAAGCACTGGGTTATATAACAGAGAATTCATCTTACCTTAACTATTTTTTTAAATATGAGCAAATTAAAATAGCTCAGGATCTGAGAGTTTAGCTTCCCAGAGTTTGCAAACTCTAATGATGACTAATTTGGCTTGTTATTTCACTTGTGCTCAAAGCAGCCATGTTTTATCAGGAAAGGGTCAACTTGAAATGGCAATTTTCACTTTCATCTGTCAATGTCATGTATTCTAACCAGAGCTGAATGACATTTAAGCTTGGCTCATTCACCTGTGAAGTGAAAGTCAAACCTGCTTTTGTGTCTCCTCTTAAAAACAAGAGGGACTTAAAGGAAAAGTCTTTAAAAAATAACAACAATCAAGCATCTCATTTTCTAATAAAATCTCCATTGTTATGAAGTCTTTTGTTCATTTAGAGTAGTCCTCTCATAAAATGTAGGCCAATAGCACACATAAGCTTCCATTGTTTGGAGTCTATTGTCAGGCTAGCCTGGATGTCTTCTACTAGTTATAGAGAGCTGTATCACACCTGTGTTTATTGCTTACAGGATCATATAAGCAAGTTTAGCATTTAACTGGCCAGCAACTGAATCCAGTGGACACAGAAGTAAGGTTGCCAAGCTGATGCAACAAAGCATATGACTCTGGGGGAAAAAAGCATTGTTCACATGTATGGATGATCTTTGATAGGACTTTATGAGATACTTTTGAGTGAGAAGGACATGGCTCAATGATGGGAGAAGGTCTACTAATGCATAGCCAGGAAATATACATTGAAAGCATTGTAATCTAGTGTAAATTGTTGAACTGAGAACAGGAAACCCAATTCATAAACCATAGTTGCTATTATGGAACTGTTACAGAGATAAGAGATAACATGAAGAAAGAAAAGCAAGGTAAATGCAATATTTAATAAAGTATTAAGCTTTAATAACTTGCCATATGTATCACATATGATTTCTCAGGGGCAGCATACAGATTTTGGATTAAAGGTTTGATGAAAAGAGCAAATTAAAACTTTCTCTTAAAATCATTTATATCATACTGCTTTTTTAAATCTGGAAAAACACTTTTGTTGAAGATCAGGGCAATATGTGAAACCACCCCCTCAGCTAAGATACTAAAATTACATTTTTGTTCAAATACAACAAGGTAAGAGTTATGCTTCCTGACTGAATAGAAAAAAACCACACTAGCAAACTTTTTTCCCATTGGTTTCCTCATCATTTTTCACTCAGAATTCATTGAAAAATGTTCCATCTTATTCTGTTGACTGCCATTACTCACAAATGTATCAAGACATCTCAGAAGCCAGTTTAAAAAAGAAGAAGAGGGAAAGCCAAAACAATATCTTGACACAGTGACAATATTCATCACGAAGGAGACTCCATTTTTTAAATAGTTTGGGTGTAATTTTAAAGCCAATCCTAGATTATCTTTAAATGAAATCGGTTGCTTTTGGTAAGAACTTTCTGATTTAGAAAAAAGTATTATTTGACATGCTATGTATACCCTTTCAACAATCCAATTTCCACATTGTCAGTTAATTTCTTATTGAGAGGAACTCTATAGCAATTCATAAGGCAATTATGTTTGTACAAAATGCTGTCAAATATATGAAAGATTCTACTTACTCAAATTTTGAATTAATAAACCACTGAGATGCAATACTTAAATAATGGCCAAGTAGAAGCAAAATAAACCAAATAGTTATCTAAAAAGGCAGGGAAACTGAACTATACTATTAAAGTATTAATAGTTCTCAAAGGTGGAATCTTTACTTAGTTATGAACATTTTATGGGCTATAAAAGCGAATTTAGACCAGAACAAATACAAATGACAACCAGCACAGTACATTGCAACAGTGACAGAAAATTGGACTGTCTCTTCAGTGAGGAGAATCTAAATGACTATTAATTCTGCCTTTAGTTTTTATAAGTGGACATTAACCAAAAGCTCAGCTGTTTATAATTTCAGCTGAATGCTTTATAATCAACAGTGTATCTGATACTAACGTTATACTAATGGAGGAAAAAAAATCAATGTTCTAACTTACCACTGATTTTCTAATAAAAAATGATTTTCTGTTTAAAAGAATGTCTAAGAGACAGTGTAGTTTACTGGTTGAAATCAGACTGATTCACCATTTTTTTTTCATTCAGTCCAATCTACATGAGAAAGTTGCTATTTTGAAAATTAAATTAAGTCTTGTTTGTGTGGCATTGAGTTCTCAGAGAAAATGTACAGTAAATGGATGGATGGATGAATTCGATGGACAGACAGATAGATAGAGATCAGATAGATACCGTATTTTTCTGTGTATAAGACGCTATTTTTTCCTGCAAACGCCCTGTTAAAAAATCAGGTGCGTCTTATACAAGTGCAGCGTCTTATACACGGAAAAATAATGGTAACCTCCGCAGCCCAGGGCATGCCTGTGGGCTTGCCACTAATGGGACGGGAGAGGGAGCAAGATCGTCAGCTGGCCAAACTCCGGATTTGCCAGCTCAGCTGTTCGGCGCTCCACCAAACAGCTGATTGGCATGGAGAAACTCACATGCCAGAGCATCGTATACAAGGGTGTGTCTTATAGATGGAAAAATATGGTAGATAGAGACCACTTCAAAATAAAGTAATCTATTCTCAGCGAATTTCCAGTTATGTTCAAGCACACTGGTCTATAAATAGTGTAATCCTTCAATGCATGTCCATTCGAACCTCTGAGCAGCTATTCCCAACTAAATAAATTTTGTAAATGATTATCTCTCTCTTTTTTTTAATTCTTGAAACCAGCAGGCAGTTCTATCATGAATGCCATTCAGGATCTAGGACATGTTGAAAGCACTGGTCTTAAACAACAGTAAAAATTTTAATAGCATTGATGGTGTTGAATAAGATGTGATACTAACATAAATCAGATTTACCTTGATTGAAATATTCTCCCCTCTTTCCCCCAGTTAGTAGATGTTTAATTAAGCATACAGTCCACTGTTGTATTCAGTATAGAAAAATATAAACCTAAACATTCATCAAATCTGCACACAGGTTTTATTTTTTTCAGTTAGATACATGTTAAAGTAATATATGGTTTCAATTAATAAACTCTTGTAATTTTGGAAACACATCTGAACCGATAGTGCTACCTGATGCTACCACTAAACAGGAAAATGGGAGCATTATAAATTAAACCTGTTCCTGTCAATACACTAAACAATATATTTGTCTCTCCAGCAGTAAGCTCTACAAAGATCAGGAGGACTTTTTCCTAAAGAAGTAAAGGGATCAGCTGTTGTTTTACGGATGCATTGCCTCTATCCCTGATACATAAAATAACAAAAACCAAGTTTCTCTGTGTGTGTTTGTGTGTTGTTTTTACAACGATTACAACTACACTGAACTATTGTTCAGGATTGTCCCAATAGAATGAAAGTGGGTTTTCTCAGAAGAGCAGTTTTGACTGAGAAAGTAAAACCTTCATTCTGAGTTGGTCTTGCACTATCCCAAGAGAACAAGATTTACTCTATTAGAAAGAACATTTCTACCATGTGGTTCTATTGCACCCAAAAGAACCACATGGTTCGCAAGATGTTTTTTTTCCTTTATTTAACTATAATGTTTTTCTCCTTGATTTCATTATTTTTCACTGTTGTTATAATGAAACCGAGGAAGAGTGTAGTATAAAAAGCATGATGTCAAACCTGAGGTTCTGCAAAGAACATTCTCCTATAATTGATTCAGCCCACACATTTCTATTAAAATCTTCATTAGGAACACCATAAAAGTGATGTCTGAAACCACTTTTGTGAAAGAGCAGGTGGAAAATGCAGAACTCTTTGTTCTACAGTGTCCCAGATAACGATTTTACCTTAATCGAAATGCTTTGGGCTGAATAAATTACAGTTTACTTCACCTTAGATAATCTTTCTCCTTGCAGCACTGCCAGAGCATTGAAAGAATGGCACTGTGCAGGAAAGGAAAAGGGTAAGTAGGGTGGGGAAACAAGTGATCCCACATCTAAAATAAAGATGGCTGAAGATTAGAGCAAATGCTAACTGCCGAAAATGGATATAGCTATAACTGGGTGATAAGAGATGAAATTACAGAATCATTGGGTTGAAAGGGACCTTGCAGGGTTTAGTCCAAGGGTACGCAACCTTGGCTCTTTTGTGACTCATGGACTTCAACTCCCAGAATTCCTGAGCCAGCATGGCTGGCTCAGGAATTCTGGGAGTTGAAGTCTACAAGTCACAAAAGAGCCAAGGTTGCCTACCCCTGATTTAGTCCAACCTTAATCAGTGAAGGAATCAGACCATTCCAGACAAATGCTTTTTCCAACTTTTGCTTGAAAGCATCCAGATATGGAGCAACCAAAACTTCAAACATTACATATAATCAAGAAATTTCTCCTTATTTCAACTTTGGATCTTCCTCTGTGACTCCTTGGTGCTCTCTGAGCTTGGTTGTTTTCCTTTTTAAAAAACAATTTATTGTTTTATCATAGAATATAAAATGCAAAACAGTAAAAAGAAGCAAACAAAATGAAACAAAACAAAAGCATACATTCAACCCTAATAACAACAAAAAAGAAAAGAAATAGTGTACAAAAAAGAGAAAAAATTGGTCAATTTAATTTAACATGCAGGATCCACCCTGGCTGAATGTTGAAAGAAAAGAAAAAGCAATAAATTCTCCACCCCTTTTACATACATACATACATACATACGTACGTACGTACGTACGTACATACATATCTCCAGTGTTTGGCAAGAACAATCCTCACAGCTGTCACCACTTGAAGGTATAGCACCCCAATTTGCTGTTAATAACAAAATCTTTCAATGGAAATGGATCAGGCTCTCTAACTCGAGGTCCATTTCCCACAGTGAGTGGAACTAATAGTCTGATCTATAATAGTCCCAAAAGTTTATTCCAAGGTTGCCTTTGTTGCAACAACAATTGAAACTTGTTGCAATTTCAGTCATGCATGCAGCTGTCAACTCTCAATATTTTGTCTGGACTGAGTTCAATCATATCCTTCCTATGTAGCAGAAAACCTGCTGTTTTTTGAAGTCATCAACCAGAGCAGAACAAATCTTTCATACATAAAAAATGTATTGGCTATTAACCTATTTTATTGTCTATATTTATAACAGCAGTATTGCCACACACAACCAAAATGTTGAGAATAACTCCCATTAGCACTTATTATTTCTATTTTCTTCTGTTAAACATTTTTTTAAATCCTTTTGTAAAAAAATAATAATAATGTTTTATAATCAGTACAAAAAGCAATGTCATTCAAGGTAGCACATCTTTCCAAATCTCAAAATAAAACAAAAAAGTGAAAAACCTCTTAGGTAGATGACTTTTATCTTATTCTGTATTACATTGCAATATTCTAGTGATAGCTCAGCTGTCTGCATCTCATGTTTGAGGCCCATTGAACAATACTGAGCTTTCTAGTATAACATAATTACATGAACACCTGGACTAAAATAGTTTTGTCTTGATCACTGTGAAAATGTGCAATGTTCAACAGCCCTGAAAATTTCTCATTTCTTACCTGTGGAGAGGCACATTGGCACTCGTGTCTTGGGACACTGATCCAAGACCCATCTAAAAATAGCTGTTTTCAATATATAAGGTTATATCTTGTCCATGGGGTTATTTTTCCTCCTATTTTGTTTCTTATTAGAAGCACTAGTCTGCTGTAGAGGTAGGATGAGACTTACTTTTGACATTCAAAACAAAAAAAGTATATCAAGGGCTTTTCATGCTTAAAAGGAAAATATTAATGGTTAAGAATTGTATGCCTATATATGAAAAGTTCTCTTAGAGACCTAAGAGTTGGAATCACTTAAGCCAGGGGTATCAAACTCGCAACGTCACGTGATGTGTCACAAAGTATCATGACTTTTTCCCCATTGCTGGAGGTGGGGGGGGGGTATGGTTTCGGCATGACACATCCGGCCTGCGGGCCAGCAGTTTGACCCCCCCTAACTTAAGCTACAGCTTGCTCTATAGCTTCATGTACATTGTGTTGTTATTGTTTTTTTAAAAAATCAGCGAATTATTATCACCCAATAATAACCATATTATAACCTTGTCCTAACAGAGAACAGCAGAGACACACATTTCAGAAGCTCACCATTTCTTTCCTTCTCCCAAGGTTTAACTCAAGACAATTTGGAGAGGATATCAAGAGTAGAATGATAAGGGGAGAAAGGGGGAAGTCTTAGTTTAACTTATATCCAACTTTGAAGCTGATGGATCAGGAATTCAGGGTGTATTCAGATAGATTTTCCATTTTTTCCAAGCTGTGGAGCTAGTTACGGTAGCCAATAAATACCAAACCAATATTGCAAATAGGTGTCCTGGCCAGAGGTTGGTTCAGAGGAGGAGGAGGAAGAAGAAGAAGAAGAAGAGTTGAAGCTGGTACCATACAACAGGGAAGGCACACCAGGGGCTGAGGAGGATGCTGTCCCAGACGAAGAACTACCTACCTGCACAGACACAAGGGAGGATTAGCTAATAGCCAGCAGTGGTGCTGATAGACAGCCAATCTCCTCTGTCAAGAAACAGCTGCCTGCTCCACTGATCCAAGGACAAGGAGATTAGAACGTAGGCAAGCTCAGAGAAGGTCTGCAAGGCTAATCAGGAGGAGGTTGCCCCACCCCTCCTCACAAGGAACACCTGGATGGGAGTAACTTAAGGAGAAGCTGTGCTGAATTAGTCTTTGCCAGGAACAATTGTTTGCTTTGGCTTACACTCCTCCATAGGCTTGTGCCTGTGGCTGTTTGTCTTCCTTGAAAGATTGCTCTTCACATTTTGTTTTGGACCATGCCCTTTTCTTGTGGTCTACATTTGGTTTTTGCTTCACTGGAGTTTTGGAACTGCTTCTTTCCTTGGACCTTTTCTTTGTATTGAGGACTGCCATTGTCTTGTGCCTGGACCCTGCCTGCCTGGTGGATTAGACTTGGAACCCTTGCCCTGTGAGTGTGCTCCTCCTCTGTGGACTTTCTTGGTACTATAGGGGCTGCTGTTTGGGGGACTAAGGGTGGCTGCCTTTAAGGTAGCATGAGAGTGGAGCCTTATTGGTTGTTGAATGGTCATTGGCTGGAACTTTGTTTAAGAGAAATAAAGAACTCTTTACAGGCCTGCCTTGCATTGACCACCTGGGTCATAACAATAGTTATTTTTGTAAAAGCAATTATTTACTTTCAAATATTCATAAACAAGGTTGAAACATATCGTGCCATTCTAACCTTGATTAGGCAAGCAGTTCTCCCAACAAAGTCCAAAACTATATTGTGGTTCAGAGGAAGAGATACATTTCTAGGCACGTCAAATAAAGAGGAAAACTGGAGGCTGCCTTTGCAAGTAAACTCCAAGCTTATAAATGATAATAAACATGACATTTTTTTCTTAAGCCTTAAGGTAAACAATGCAACATACAGATTTTAGGAGAGTCACTATTTCACTGTATCCTATGCCAAAATATCATTAGAAGAGGAACTACAACAAGGTACCTGAATCAATTCACTGCATTGGTAGCAACTGAGTTGCATAATATATTTAGCCAAGCCATTTGTTTTGTCATCTGAGGAAAGAAATCTCCAAGTATTTTTCTCTCTTCACCAATTGTGAAACTAAGCTAATTTTAATTAGCTTGGATCCTCTTTGAGGGGAAGAGAACCAGTAAAACTAATAGGTATGAAGCCATGATTTTACTGCACCTAGATTCAAATTAATGAATTCTGCCTTTTAATAATATCAAAATTTGTTGCCTGAGGTAACCTCTTCACACTTCCTAGTGTAGGACTGGCCTTGACAAGAAGAGTTATGCAGATTAGCCTGAACCTATTAAACAATAAATAGAATGAGAATATTCTATAGATTTTTAAGAAGCATTTGATGTCCCTATAAACTTACCATTCACATAGATTTTATGTATGCAAATTCATTCATATACTGCAATGAATACTGGGAAAAATTCAGTGACAAACCCTGTGATACTTTGTATTTTCAAGAGGAAGATTCTATAGGAGACCCAATTGCAGGATTCAACTAAAATCCAAATTTTACTATTCATAATGTATAATGTACTTAAAGACTTTTGAAATGTTCATTAATTGCAGCCAGGTGTTAAAAGCCAACACACGCAGAGGGTTGAGTTTCAATGGAAACAGAGGAGCTAGAGAGCAAACATAAATATTCACTGCTCAGAGTCACTGAAGTTGAGTTTCTTATAAATTCAAAATAATAATACCTGGAAACCAAAGAATAGAAGACAAAGAAATACAAAGACAAGCAGACAGAAGAAAAACAATTGTGGCAAATGAAAACAAAGATTGTACCAATAATAATAGACATCTTTGGTGCAATCCCAAAACATCTGAAGCACCACTTGAACACCATAGGCATTGACAAAATCACCATTAGTCAATTGCAAAAAGCAGCTTCACAGCTTTCATATTGCCACAATACGCTAGATGAAAAAAGAAAACATGAGCCATTCATACTGTCTTCCTTTTACCTTTGAGACATGTATGAAAATGTTACTGAAAGCTTCTTTTCTGATTTGAAACTTATTAAGCCATCTCTCCAAGTTAAAGTTGGACAATTCTCCATAATGGCGCACACCGCTCTCTACCTATTAGTTTGTTTTTTAAAGGGAACAGATGCAAAATATTTTATTATGAATATTAATTTTCAAATGTAACACTATCAATATTCACATTTCATCCAAAAGCAGCTGGGTTTGGTTTCCTAATAATATTTTTAAAACAAATACAGCAGTATATACTTCAAGCTAGACAGCTTGTATATTTGCACTGGTGTTCACAAAATGGTCAACTGATAAGATATGCAACTTGTAATACGATATTATTTCCAATTGTCCATAAATATATTGACTACAACTCTTTTTAGAAATAGATTGAATATTTTGGATCTCAAAGATTGATGATGGAATGGATATAACTAGAAATGAAGCCTAGCTAATGTTTGCTCTTTCTTTAAAAAAATACATGAAAGAACTCCATTTGCTTGAATTACAACAAGAATGAGAAATGTGATATCCATTCTCAGCTCAGTTTTGCCTCAGTTTCAGCAAATCTACGTCTTATTTTTTTCATGGCAAAAAAATCTCATTTGGGGAAGAGAGAGTACTATTAGTTAAATGAGGACTTTATTTTGGGAAAAGCTGAAGCATTAAAAATACTTCTTCATGCTCCATTATCTCTGGCAGAAAAAGATGATCAAAGCATCATTAACATGAACAAGGACTATATTACCCTATAGATATTGCTGAATATTTTGGTTATGCCTGTGGGAGCCCCTTACAGCAGGTGACTAGTTCCCAAATCTCTGATTTACAGGTAATAAGAACTGTGATGGATTTGAGAGGATAACAATTCCCTCCATCTTATCTACTAAGGATGATGTGCTTTCTAATCCAGTCACATAATCCCTACTAGGGATAGAAGGTTGAACTATAATCCATTCATCTCTATCATAACTGCTGAAGCCCTTGTCCTCATGGTATATATGCTCACTACCCCTTTTTTCCCTTATGGATAAGAGAAGAGGATAGAGACTGAAAGAGAGTTGATATGGTTCATTCAAGACTTGAAGCTGAATGTTTTCATTCAAAGGATCCCAAATACTCATTTAGGGAGGTGATAGATGAAATCTGAATCTGATCAGGAAAAGGATTACTTAGGATATCCTTGTAATTTGCAATTAAGGCAGAGGTGAAATAATAAATAACCAATTTGTTGTCATTTGCCCAATGGAGCATGCTTCTTTCACTTTGCTAGGTTGCAAAGACATACTTTCTTCACACCCCAGTATAATAATTAATAGATAATTATTTCCCTGGCAGTATTGTATTCAGCTTTAGTATGAAATGATATTGATTTTTTTTTTCTTTCATTACTACCTCAGGAGTGATCTGATAGACCTAGGGCAGAGCTGGGGAATTATGGCCCCTTTATGACTTGTGGACTTCAACTCCCAGAATTCCCAAGTCATTTGAAGTCCACAAGTCATAAAAGGGCCATAATTTTCCCCATCCTAGGGTAACCCCATCCCCCAAAAAAATCTTATCTATGTGCTGCACAGGTGAGGAAGGAAAGTTGTCAAGGTACAAGTATGAAAGGCCAGAGTTTGTGTGATAATGTTCAAACTATATTTTGTCATTCTTTGTGGTTTGTTCCAGCTACATATCCTTTTATATTTTTCTTCTCCGAAGTTGTAGAGCCTTTTTTCAGTTGATGTATTAACTATTGAATGAAATGTAAATCAAAATATTAAAAATAGCAGAAGTTTTGCTTGATTTGTGTCTTGAGCACATAAAGAGAATTATGGTTCTTGTCATTCTGCTCTGAATATTAATTATATTTTCCACATGCAAATATAGAACATGAATAACGCTTTCCTCTGTGTGAAGGTAGATTTGCATTGATACGTTTAAACTTACCAATTGATTATATTTCCTTGCTATTTGTTTGCTAAACCTGTTATGCTATCAATGGCTCTTGATTGCTTACAATACAATACATTAAATAAAGTTAAAACAAAAGTACCGGTAATTAACACCCAAAATGAAAAGTTGTTGGTAAAGATCTTTGGGCACTTTTTAAAAATGTTCAATGCAGGGCGTGAAAATGAAGATGACTTCAATGAGCTGTATGATTTTTACAGAAACAATCATTTTCTCAAGTAATGTACTGCAGACCTAAGCCAAAGATAATAACCATCACTTCACATTTTACCTGGAAATAAATTACCTATAAGTGCAGACTTTTGACATAATGTTTGTACAGAGACCAACCTGACTGTACAAACTGATTCCAGACAAGTAAAAGCAGCAGTATGTAGAATATGTTATAGTAGTAGTAGTAGTAGTAGTAGTAGTAGTGGTAGTGGTAGTGGTAGTGGTAGTGGTAGTAGTAGTAATAAAGTTGGAAGGACCTTGGAGGTCTCCTAGTCCAACTCGCTGCTCAGGCAGGAAACCCTATACCATTTCAGACAAATGGTTGTTCAATCTCTTCTTAAAAACTTCCAGTTTGGAGCATTCACCACTTCTGGAGGCAGGATGTTCCACTGATTAATTGTACTAACTGTCAGGAAATTTCTCCTTAGTTCTAGGTTGTTTCTCTCTTTGGTTAGTTTCCATCCATTGTTTCTTGTCCTGCCTTCAGGTGCTTTGGAGAATAGCTTGACTCTCTCTTCCTTGTGGCAGCCCCTGAGATATTGGAACACTGTTATCATGTCCCCCTTCGTCCTTCTCTTCATTAAACTAGACATACCCAATTCCAGCAACCATTCCTTATATCTTTTAGCCTCCAGTCCCCTAATCGTCTTTGTTCTTTTTCTCTGTACTCTTTCTAGAGTCTCAGAAAGAGTACAGAGAAGAGTTTAGTAGTTTAATGTCTAGCATAATAGAGCATGTACTACTGTTTTAAGAACACATTCTTCCCAAGAAGACAGTTGCATAAAAGTTTCCAGTGGGAAAGAAAGGAGATTCAGTTCTAGAAGTACTCACCCAGTGTCTATTTGCTTCCTTTTGGACACTGTGACCCCATTCAGAATGGTGAGATCCATTTCTCCAATGCCTCCTATTTTCTCCACAAAACATCCCCGTGAGGTGGAATGAGCTGAGAGGGAATGACTGGTCCAAAGTCACCCAACTGGCTTTCATGCCTGAGGGAGGACTAGAACCAATGTCTCCTGCTTTGTAGGTCAGTACCTTCACCACTATAGCAAATTGGCTCTCTAAAGAAATCAAAGGAAAAATAGACAGTCAGTTAGGTGGTCTGGAAGGTACTATGATCATTGATAGCCAAAACCACTGTGAGATCCAAAAAAGCTAGCAAAATCATAACATTTCTATCAATCCCATCAAGCCAACCAAGGCAGTCTCAAATTCATAGTGCACTACAAAGTCAAACTGAAATGCTTTCTTCATGACAGTCTGCAGTTGAGAAACCACTATTTTCTCAATCATCTTCCCCAGTGTAGAAGGGTAGAGACTGTCCAATAATTGTCTAGCTTCACAGAATCTAATTAAGGCTTTTTAATAAATGCCTTCTTTAAACAAGGAAAGAGCTTGCCCTTCCTCAAAGAGGCATTTATGATATTAATTAAAGTATCTCTAATAACATCTAACTAGAAGATAATGAGCCAAGCTGGGTCTCAATCCAAAAGACAAGTAGAGGAGCATATTGCTTCAAGCAGCATATTTCTTTCCTCAGGTGTCTCAAATTGAAAATGATTCATTCTAGCTACCATATATAGGTTAACAGACTCTCTCTTGATAGGCTCTTCTCTTCCCATTTCTTGCACTTACACACTTCCTTTTTCTGAACCTTCTTTACTCCTCAAACCTTCATATTCTTTGGATTATAAATATTTTGCTCTTGAGAATTCTAACCTTTGAAGTATCACAAAGCTAACAAACATTTGGGATTACATCCCATATTGCAAAAACAATTCATCCAATGCAACTTTTCCTTCTACATTTCTCCCTCCTACATCTCTCTGTTCTGAAGTGTTCCTGAATTAGCTAGAGTTTTGAGGAGACCTGAGACAGAAATGAATAAATATCTCTAACTTGCAGGTCAGCCATAGTGTGAAGGTTTTCTATCACATATTCAGAACAAAGCATTGTATGGAAAAACACCATTATAAAACAAATACTTAAGTCTGAAATAAAATTTTCCCAGTGGGGAATAATGCTATACTGCTATTTCTGAAGTACTCCTTACTTACAAGAAATTTAAACTTCCTAAATTTTCATTCCTATTGAGAAATACTAGGGTTACAATTAGCAAGACAGGGAAATTGTTTATTTAATATTATATACTATATTATATCTGCTCGTATAGTAACAAGCTAGGGAAAAATGAACAAAACAAATTTTAAAAGAATATCATATTAACATGTAAAGAAATAAATGAATTTAATTTACATTTACAGACAAAACTTTACATATCTATGGATATCCACAAAACACAGATAGCATTTTTTCACATATAAATTAATGAGACAGCACAATAGGACATATAGCATTTTTATAATTAGTGGAGCAATTGCATGTTAAATAATCTATGCTACACTTTGTATTAGAAATCTATTTGGTAAAGATGAGAAAGAATTGATAGTAACATGTTGTTTAAATAATAAACACCAGGCTTATGTTTCACTTCCTAATTTGAAGAGGGATTGTTTAACATTTAACATTTAATATGATATTTTCACAGATTATGGTTTATGGCAAAATGTCTTATAGGATCTTGTTATTAGGACTGCTCAAATATTCCATTGCCTCAGTTTCCCTGAAGAATTTTCCTCTTTTAAAAATAGGGAACAGTTTTATGTCTTTTTTGGGGGGGGAGTTTCTCCAAAAAGTTTGGGAGGGAATTACCATTTGTTGTGCATATTCATTTTAAGGTTCCTTCTCCTTTAAAAAAAAACAAAAAAAAAACCTGGATTCCAGATGGGATTCACAGTGCTGCCGGTCACCTTTAAGGCCCTTCATGGTTCTGGATTATCTAAAGGAGCACCTTTTCTCATATCTGCCTGCCCATCCAACCATATGAAACAGAGTTAATTGCCTCCAGGCTCCATCTCTCCAAAAATGCCATTTGTCAGGATCTAAGAGACAGGCATTTTCAACTGCTGTCCCATGCTTAGAAATTCCTTGGCAATCCAGTCCAAGAAATCTTTCCTTTCTTGAGTTTGAGGAGACAAGCTAAGACTTGATTTGTCCATCTAGCTTGGAGTATGGCATGTTTAAAGGATGTATTGATGGACAGATGACTTTGTATTTTTTTATCCATTACAATGCTTTTGAGATTTTTATAATACTTATTTTGGGGGATGGGTTTATTTTTAATGAGATTTTTTAAAAACATGATTTTTATCTTATTGTTAGCCACCAGAACCTTTGGGAATGAAGAGCATACAGATATTCCATGTAAATAAGTAAGTAAGTAAGTAAGTAAGTAAGTAAGTAAGTATAGTAAAATAAATATAGCAAAACATCAGTACCAGCTATACAATATATACTACAGAGATATAAAAGAGATAGAGATAGAGGTTAACAATGTGACAAAGAGGCCCCCAAATTAAGCATCTCGTTCTGATAGTTTTGTGAATCCATATCAAAGATCAATATGAGTTGCAAGGTATGAATTACAAGAGAAAAGCAATATTCAGTGGAAAAAAGAAAAAAAAACAAATGGTGTGCTGAGTTATCATGCAAGCAATATATCACAGCTGAGGATATATCAATACTGCACATCCATACATACCATATTGATTTTTCTTTCCTTTTCCTTAGAAACTCAACCAATATATCATGGCTGATTATATAGTGATAAAATATTCAGTACTGCCATTATTTCAGTACAGTATTTTTTCTTCTCCTTTGTTTTCAGCCTGCAAGCCATGATCTTGCCAGTTACTTCCACTCCCAGGCTGAAACTTTGTTTTCGGTTGCATGAGTGTAACTAAGTTTCTTTTTTCCTGCATTTTCAAGGAAACAAGAGGGTAAAAGTTTCGAAAGTTAAGACGAAAGGAATGACATTTGGAACCACACATTCTGGTGTGTAGAATATATTATGTTGTTCATAGTGATGAAGGGAGTCTAAAAGGCCTCTTTTCATCAGTGTTCTTAATAAAATCAGTAAAAAGGCTTCTACCACAGGCTTTGAAAAGAGGTCCATGTATGTTTCTGGGAAGCAGTACATTTTATGGAGTAGAAAACAAGGAAGAAGAACGAATAGTAGTGTTGAAAGAAAAGTCTTCATCAGGGTCCAGTCCAAGCCGGGAATAAACAACATGGTGACTGCTTTAGAAAGAAGGTTGTAGTTTATTGAAGAGGAGAGCCAGACAGAAAGATGGCTCTGGAAAAAGAAAGAGTGAGCACATGTAGTAGGGAGTGGGTTTTTATACCCTCTTAGGCTTTTGTTTGGAGTTGTTTCCTGTTCCTGTTTGAGGCTTTGCATTTCCTGTGTCATGTATTTTGACCTGACCTGAGTCTGAGTGTGCCCATTTGGCATCTGTGGGTTAATCCTATTATGTCCTGTCTTAGAGTTTGGGTGTCTTCCAACCTTCCTGAAAGGATTGTCTTCCAACCTTCCTGAAAGGATTATTACATCTACATTTCTGCAGAGCTGGTTTCTGCTTGGGGGAGAGAGACTTGGGGCTATTAAGAAAAACTGGGCATGCTTTTCTGCCTCTTTAAGATCCTATGAGGAAATATAATATTCTGCCCTTTTAATATTTCCTTCTCTGGGGTGGAGCTGACTTCCCACAGTAGCTTGAACCTATAAAAATGCCCTTAAAGTTACATTTTTAATTTAGCAGTGCTACATTACTGCCTTTTGTTGGATTTTCACAGATCCAAGAAGGTTCTGGAACTATGAAATTATATATTACAATTATATTCTAAAATTAATACTTTATAAGATCAGTTATTTCCTGACCATATGCAGTTTTTCACTGTATCTGATTGGTTGTAGCTTACTTGGCAGCTCTAATTTTAAATGAATGGGTGGTGATAAATACAAGCATTAAGAT
>NW_015386536.1:206604-245094 GCF_001527695.2 Protobothrops mucrosquamatus
AAAAAAAAAACTACCCAAAACACCTTTCAAAACTCTTAATTTATTCTTGTATTCAGAGAGATACGATGAGGGCTAGCATGACTACCCATCCCCAATGTTTAGTTTGTTGCTGGGATGAATTAAGAATCATATTAAAAAAAACTGTTTTGTAAAACTGATGCCAAGATGAGAAGTTGAATTATTTATTTATTTAATAAATTTATATGCTGCCCATCTTGCTGTCCAAAGTGACCTTCGTACTCTGCTTTTCTTACAGAGACTCACAGTTTTTAATTATGAAGAAAAAAGGTGATACCTATTATGGTACTTTCGTGTCATATATTTAGTTTAGAGTTCCTTCTAAGAATTGTCAAATCTATCACTTTCCCTCTTTGTTCTATATTTGATTTCTTTTTCACTCTCCAAGTTTTTCCAGTTCCTTTTAAGATTAAATAAATGGTATAATATATTGTTACTGATGGTGGATTGAGCAAAACTGACACTAATGCAGATCAAAAATGATTGGTACAGAAATCTATATTTTCACTAATCCATCTGGTGCGCTGTACCCATAAGCACCATAAAATACAAATGGTGCTGGCTGTTACCCAGTGTTGTGTTTCTAAATGTGCTTCTTCCCATATTCCACAGGCTATATTTGAGTTTCACAACAAAGAACATGGCGTAAAGGATAGCACGCAAGACATAATCTCAACTACAGAGCTAACAGCACCACAAAAAGATGTCTAACAGCAGGTCCTGGATGAATGTTGGCCATTTTGAAAGCATAACCAACTGGCCTAGAAGCCAATGTCTATGTGAACAAAGATAAAAATATTCTCTAGAATTCATCCTCAGATAACCAAATTTTGCATTAGTTACAACTGCTAAACTGCCTGCAAGAATGATCCCAAGAAATGTAGAGTCTTGATGGATTAAGGGCTTGCTTTTAATTCTTAATACTAATAGTATTTTAATACAGATAGTACTTGACTTAAGACCACAACGGAGTCCAAAATTTTGGTTGTTAAGTGAGTTTTGCCCCATTTTATGACCTTTCTTGCCTCAGTTGTTAAGTGAATTACTGCAGTTGATAAGTTAGTAACCCGGTTGTTAAGCGAATCTGGCTTCCCCATTGATTTTGCTTGTCAGAAGGACACAAAAGGGGATCACATTATATAACATGGGACATAGCAAAGGTCATAAATATGAACCAGTTGCCAAGCATCTGAATTTTGATCACATGATCAAAAGGTGCTAACTGAAAAACGGTCATAAGTTACTTTTTTTCAGTGTTGTAACTTTTCACTAAACGAACTATTGTAAGTTGACAACTACATGTATTTTCATTAATGGCCATGCAGATGAATTTTGGAATCTCCAGACTGATCCCCTCAGAAAAATGCAATTTTGTTTACTATTTTAAAAAAAAACCAAAAAAACCAAAATCCTATTAATATACAGGTGAGATTCCTATCAATAGTTTAAGTGATACAGATCATAGTGAACATTTGGATATAGTTCAAAATCTCAGCAATATGAAAAGATCCATTTACAACAGGCATGTCAAACTCGCGATGTCGCGCGACGTATCGGAGCTTTTTCTCCATTGCCGGCAATGGGCGCGGTTTTAGGATGATGCGTCTGGCCCGTGGGCCGGCAATTTGACACCCCTGATTTACAAGATTTAGCCAGATTTATTGTGCACCTGGAACTGATTTCCATTCTAAAAAGTGCCTAAGGTAGGTGAAATGAATTATGGTGCTGTTTGGGGAGATCAAACTCTAAAGCAGAAGTCTCCAACCCCTGGTCTGTGGACCAGCATCGGTCCAAGGTATGCCAGAAATCAGGCCATGCAAACAAGGAAAGCCCCATCTGTGGGATGCAGGAAACAGGCAAAACACGCCCCCTCTTTCCCCATGGAATCGATCGCTGGTGACCAAAAGGTTGGGGGTACCTGCTCTAAAGCACTATTATGATAAGTTAACAATCTTCGATCTCTGTGTCTGGGAGGTACCTACAGTTAGCCCATAACTATGATCTACCTTGTCCTGCATAGTATGACTTTTCCTGAACAGAGTTAGTGAACTTCTTTCTCATACAAATGCATTTCAGGCAAACTACCTAGATAAAAAATTGCCAAGTGACCTGCAGAAATAATTTCCACAATACTAGTCAGCAGATATAAATTGGGCTACATCTTTGCAATCTTGGTAAGTTTGTCTAAGTAACTGTTATTGACACAAATAAAATGTATATCTGAAGTGTCTAATGTTATAATTGAATTGCAAGGCAGGCACTTGTGCTTGAGAGTAACATCTTGAGATTCAATGAGTATTGAATGCAATGAGGTTGAATTGCTTTTTTTTTTAGAAATTATACTAAGAACATTTATTTTCCTTTACTACATTAAAAATGAGTAAGATGAATGTAACTTGTAAAGATAGAAAAAAGCCATCTTGAATTTGAATGACAGCATCTAGAAATATGGTTATTTCATATAAATGGTCTCTAGATAGGTAATTTCTATGCTCCTATGAACAAAAGCTGTCTTAAAGGGGTGCATTATCAACCACCACTTCTTCATCAATAAAGGAAAATATATCATAATTTCTATTCTTGCCCATATTCCTTTCCAATCCTTAAAAGTAGTAATGTGGCATCTGTAAGCAGGATACATAAACATTAAGATTTTAACATGAACAATATGGCTGGTGGGACATTATTATCCAGATGCAGAAAATTAAAACTATGATTCAAATCATTCAAATCAAATCAGTCATCAAGTTTGTTTTCAGAAGCAGCCATCTTTTTAAAATATACATTATTCTGTATATCTCAGATGGTTAGTTACTAAAATGTACAATACTCATCTAAGGCAAGTTTAACATAGAAGACAGAATAACAGAGTTGGAAGGGACCTTGGAGGCTATCTAGTCCAAATCCCTGCTTGAGCAGTATAATCTTTACCATTTCAGATAAATGGTTGTCCAGTCTCTTCTTGAAAGCCTCCAGTGATGGACCACCCACAACTTTTGAAGGCAAGCTGTTCCAATGGTTGATTGTTCTCACTGTTAGGAAATTTCTCCTTAGTTTTAGGTTCCTTCTCTCCTTAATTATTTTTCATCCATTGGTTCTTGTCTTGCTTTCTGGTGCCTGGGAAAATAGTTTGCCCCCTTCATCTTTGTGGCAGCCCCTCAAATACTGGAACACTGCTATCATATCTCTCCTAGGCTTCAATATTTATATGATTTGCTGAGAAAATAAAACAGCAGTTTTCAAAATTAGAGAGACTAACTCAGGGGTCTTCAAACTTGGCCCTTTTATGACTTGTGGACTTCAACTCCCAGAATTCCTCAGCCAGCGTGCCTTTTACATAGGAATGGGACCATGTTTTCCCAAAAGTAAGACCTACCCCCAAAATAAGCCCTACTTATTTGCTAAGACATGAGGTGAAGTGAGGTGGGGGGAGGGGGCAGCTGCCTCACATGCCCCACACCCACTTACTGTGCTGCATGGCTCCTGCTGTTGATGCCACTGCCGCAAGGGACATTGCACTGCTACTGCCGCTGCTGCTGCAAGGTGTTTCCTGCTGTTGCCACTGCTGCCTGAGACATGTCCTGCTGCTATTGCCACTGTAGCAAGGCATGTGCTGCCGCTGTTGCTGCTGCCGTCATGAGGCATGTTGCAGGGCGCACCTCGCAGTGGTGGAAACAGCAGCTGTACGTGCCTCAGGACGGCAGCAACAGTGGCAGGACATGCCTTGTGGTGGCAATGGCGGCTGCACCAGCCTCAGGGCGGTGGCTATGGTGGCAGGACATGCCTTGCAATGGCTGTGGCAATGCCAGTTGGACGTTCTCCAGGGTGGCAGCAATGGTTGTGGGACATGCCTCGCAGTGGCAGTGGCAACAGTGGTGGGATGCACCTCAGGATGGCAGCAATGGTGGAGGGACATGCCTCATGGTGGCGGCGGCAACAGTCACAGGATGCACCTCATGATGACAGTGGCAGCAGTGTGACAGACCTCATGGCGGCTTGTGGCAGCAGCAATAGCAGCAGGAAACACCTCAGGTTGATGGCAACAGTGGCAGGACACACCTCACAGCAACGGCAGTGGCTGCAGCATGGCAGGCTTCATGTAAGTGGATGTGGGGCGCATGGGACAGCTCCTGAAAAAAAATAAGACCTGATGCTTCTTTTGGAGGCAAAAAAATATTATTACTTTTATCCTATTTTTGAGGAAACACGGTACAGGTAGTCCCCGAGGTATGAGCCTAATAGAGCCTGCCCATTAGGCTTGTAATTGTCAAATGAATCAGACTCAATATTACATCATTTTAAAATCAAACTCATTAATTGAATCAAATGGGTCTTTAAATGAACAAAGATTTGACTTATTATTTCTTCTGATGGCTGCCTGAACTGAGAGACTTTTCCTGCCACTGCTGCAGGATGTTTCCAGCTGCCAATCAGCTGTTTCAGGTTTCAGGAACTACAGTATTGTAAATTGCCTCCCAAGCAGGCAGAGCAGGTTTAAAAAAAAAAAAAACATCTGTTGCTAGGCAGCTCAAGCTTCTTCAGAGGGGGTTTGGAGAACTCTCCAAATTGCTGTTGCCAGTAAAGTAAGTACCGTGTTTTCCCGAAAGTAAACCCAGCCCCCAAAGTAAGCCCCACTAATTTTCAGGGGGTGGGCCTAATATAAGCCTTCCTTCTGAAAATAAGCCCTACTTAATGGCCTGCATGGATGGCCTGTCTGTGATGAGGTGAAGCTGATGGGGGAGAGGGGAATCTGACCCATGGTATCAGTATACTGGTTCCTTACTGCCACCCAACTTGTTCCACAGCCTCATAGTAGGGGCATTGGGCAGGAGGCGGCAAATAGTTGTTTTTGGTGTGATGTGGCCATTTGCCACTGGCCATGGCCATTTGCTGCCTCGTGCATCACACCCAAAGCCACTGCCATGAGGCCTGGTGAATCCTCTCCCCTTCTGAGCCACATGCCATTATACCAATTCCCTACCACTGCTTGGCTTGTTCTGTGGCTTCATGGTAGCGGCATTGGGCACAACACACGAGGCGGCAAACAGCCAGTTTAGGCAAGACGTGGCTGTTTCCTGTGTAGCACATCGTGCCCAATGCTGCTGCAATGCGGCTCAGCGAAAGCGGACGTGGAACAAGTGGGGCATGTTCCCCCCTCATCTGCCCATTCTCTTCTCTGACAGAAAAAAGAACTTCGCAGCTCTGTCTACAGAGCCACCAAAGCAGCAGTGCCAGAGGCTTGAGAAGGGAGGGTGCCGAAGTGGCGGTCGGGCCATTGGCAAGAGCAATATGGCTCAGCGGAAAGTGGCCTCGGAACAAGTGGGGAAGGTAAGGAAAGAAATCCTCGCTTCCCCCAGGAATTGCCTTTCTTTCCTTACCTGATTCCCAGCCCCTTGCCATTTCTCTTTCGCGATCCATTGCCACCGCATGCAGGGAAACAAAGGAAGTTTTTTTTTAAGGAAAAAAAAGGTCAATCCATCAAATCCAACTTTGCGAGATTTTTTTTTATGAGAAGTTGGAATTGATTGATTGACCTACAGAGGCCTGTTTTTGATCACAATTTTGAATTTCTAATGTAAGTACCTTTCTGAATAACCTCGATTTTGTGAAATCTTACTAAATAAATGCTCGTATCTGGAGGATTACCTGTATTATTCTAATTAGCTGATGTTTTTCTATAGCTTTGCAAACTTAATTTTAAAAGCTATTTTTTCCCACACTATTATAGCAATTGTATCTTGGACTGCACACAAAGATATAGGAATATCACCAATTTATTATTCTCTTCCTTGAAAGAAAGATGTGTACTTAGATATGTACTTGAAGAGAGTAGAAAAAAAGGTATCATTATTGGCTAACAAGTGAGCACTAATTGGTTGATTCTCTGTGCCCAAAAAATACAAGTGCTAATTGACAGATGGCTTCTTGCCAGCTCTGGACTCCCAAAAGGACAACATACCTATCCTAATAGTACTCTGGTCTCAAAACTTGATTGGGAGCTGCTCAAATTTCTCAAAGATGGGCAGCTACCTAAATGTTTCAAATAAAATAAATAAATACAACAGCTCAAATAAAAAACGGCTCTGCTTTTAGTGAGATACAAAACTGATTGTCTGATAGAGTTTAAGCAAATTAATGAAAATTTATTTGAGGTGGAAATTTTCCATACTTGTATGGGGTTTCCTTTGGGTAGGGGTCCTTTTAATTTCAGTTAGTCAAGATACTTCCTATAGGAAGTCGATACAAAGCCATTTATCTTCACATTTTTCTCTAGATTCCCTGCTTGCTCAATCCTGTCTCAACAACTTAAAAGAAGAAGACAATTCTGTTGTCTGTGTTCCTCAGAACACAAATATTATAAAATGGCACTTAAAGGACCACTCTTTGAGTTCGTAGATCAAACATTTGGAAGCCACTGGTTTTGGGGGTTTTTTGGTTTTTTGTTTTTACAAAAATAATTATTTTTGTTTCTTGGCATAAAGATTCTTATATGAAGGCCTATAACAGTGGTGGCGAACATATGGCATGCATGTCAGAGGTGACACTCAGAGCCTTCTCTGTTGGTGCACATGCCACCGCTGCCAGCAGCAGGTCCATCAGGCTGCCACTGCTGCCCAGAGCAGGAGCCCCATCCAGCACAAAGGAGGCAAAGCGGCCGACTAGCAAGCTCAAGTGGAGGTGGTAGAGCAGAGATTACCAACCATTGTTGATTGGTGGACTGGAAGAAAAGGGAGGGGGAAGCATTTTATATGCGCATGCATGCAATGCAAATGGGGCAGCGCTAGTGCCTGCATGATACTCACTAGCCCTGCCCTGTTCTTGTGTGGTGCAGCGCCTTGTATCTGCACCCTGTGGAGTGGTTGGCAGCAGTTTTTGCGCCTTGCAGCATGGTGGCCCATTTTTGTGCCCCCGGGTTTTGCATGCCAGAAGCAGCATTCAGAGGCACCTCACTGCCCCCCACAAGGGCACCACAATGCTGATGTGATCCTGGCACTTTGCGAAAAATAAATGGGTTTTGGGTTGCGGTTTGGGCACTGGGTCTCTAAAAGGTTCACCATCACTGGCCTATAAGTACATAATTGTGTTTGTCTTAGAAGCTTTACAAGTTATACCCAGTAATATATCTAATTAAACTATAACCTGCAGGTGTCAAGATTTTAAGGCTTTGCCACATATTTCTTTGGTAGTTTCCACTTGATGGTGACATAGCTATTTTTAAAGAGAAACTAATCATTTTTGTCTTAAGTAAAGTAAGTACTTTTTTAAATGTTGAAGTAGAGGAAGGTCCTCATTAACTGCTGTTTTAAATTAACCTTGGTTATACTAATTTTAACAGAGAAATCCTAATTTTAATCTTGTGTGACAACAAAATCCTACTCAAGTTGAAAAGATTCAAACATTGACTCTGTACACACACAGAGAGAGTGTGTAATATCATTCCAATTGTACTGTGATTGCATGGATCTTTCTTGCTTTAATCATGATTTTGTTTGAGGAGTTTTTTCTTTTTTTTCTCTTCCAATATCACAGAGGTGCACATAGTTCCTTGAAAAACATTAATTTAAGTGAGTGACAGTCAAGAAAATCTCATTCACACATGTCAGATAGAAATATCTCTTTGCTCTTGCAAAAATTCTATGGACGTAGAAAGGAGTATAATACAGGCCAGGATATCAAACTGCAGATACCATGTATCACATAGTCTATGATAAACGAACCAAACTAGCTTTAGTAAAACTACCTAGTAGAGATGTGCAGATGAAGCATGGTTTCTGAGAGAAGTCACAAGAGATGTCAGTTGTGATTACAGGTTTCTTATTGACAATTTTCATTGAAATACATAGCCATTTGAACTGGGATCTAAGAAGAATTAGCTGGAGACCAGATTTTAGTACTATTTCAAGCCGAAGCCATCTGCTTCAAAACAGATCAATAAAACCAAATATACTGCCAACCAAAGAGCAAATTTAATGGGAGGGAGCAACTGTGAGATGATATGCCTAGTTGTGCTCAGCAGGTTAATTTCATGAAGCCATTTAATTACATGGAAAACTTTCTTTGAACAGTGAGGGCAATTTCAGAATCACAACACTGATGTGGCTAAAGGGATGCAAAAGCTGAGAAGAATAACATATCAAATGTATATCTATCCAACTTCAGTAAGACAGTGCAGTCTATGAAATTTTGGCTTATGGTATCTCACTGATTTATGGTTTATAGTTACCACTATAGCCCACACCGTAACCTATCAATATCTTACTACCTGAGTTTTCCACAAAGTCCACTGCTTTTGCTTTCCTAAGTCACTGGTTTTCCATTTTCCACTTTAACTCAGATGTATATCTATACATCTCTATATATTTATATCTCTCTTCCAAATCAAAATGGGCACCATACAGAAAAATATGACAATAGTGTGGTCTTCCCCTTGTGCTGGTTTAACTGTTAATGGTGTTTCAAAGTCCTAGTCTTTGTGGAATAGAGGGATTGTCACAATAAAGAGAGATTTCAGAAAAGTTTGTGCATGTAATGAAATGGCAAAATAACAGTAATCCTACAGCAAACCACCCAGGTTCCCTCAAACCCCCAAAGCAGAAAGGATAAATGAAAAGTATCATAACTGCAGTTGTCAACTTGCCTCATAAAAGAAAGTGGAATAACCTGAGCATTAAATAATCAAATCTGACAGCCTAAGGCATGTTGTTTAAGACAAATCATTTATCTTTAAAGCTTATAACATTATTTCCCATACATTTTCTCGATGCCATAACAGGGCTAAACATACCATCAATCAGAAAATCAACACAGTGAGACCTCAGGGAAATCACTCTATTGAGGTGACCATTGATGTGACAGATTCATTAACATTAGCACCTGCTATCATCATGAGAATCTCAATCATTCATATATATACACGCACACACAGAGAGACACACACATATACGTACACACTCTCATACACAGAGATCTCACACAATTTGAGGAAGAGGCAGTTATGTCATCATACAATTATTTTTTATAAAGAAATATAAGATTCTGCACTGTTTAGTTTTTGATGTTGCCAGAGTTTTTTTTTCTTTAATTACATTTCAATGCAGAACAAGCTATCCATTGTTAGATAATACTTTTGGGATATAAGATCTATTCATATATTGCCTTGAATCATAGGTTAATAATGTATTGTATTTATTTTAAATTTATTGAATTTATGTCTTATTATCTACTTTTCTTTCATGGTGGGATACAAGATAGTATGGCTTTCTTGTGGCTGTTCTTGTGGCTGTTCTTGTGGCTGTTCTTCCAGGCATCAACCAGGGCCAGGAGGTCTGCTTTAGCCTGTATAAGATTTATGTATCCCTTAACACCAGGTCATATTTTATCTGTTTTGAAAAGTAATAGGGGTTGGTGGTTCCCAAAATTTAAGGAGACAATTTCTTTCTCTGATACTCAAAATTAAATATTGACAAAGGATACATATAGAAAAGTAGGAAGATGAAAGCAAGGTTGAACAAGTATAACTGTAATTATTTTACAGTAACATGATCAATGTACCTAGGCTTGCATGGAATAGAGAAAAACAAACACAGTTTGCTGCCATGAAAAATTATGGTAGTAGTATATAGATTCACATTGAAGTTATAATTAAGCAAACTAAGTAGGGATTAATGAGAAAACTGCAGTTGCCCATAAGCATGTTAATATTTGCCTACCAGAACGGATGGGTTGGCTGACAGGAATAAAAGCAGTGCAGGTCAAATATTATTTATTTCTTGAATGTATCGTCACATTCAAAAGATGTTCATGATCCATAGGTTCCCTGCCATTCTTTTTTCATAAAACTAAAAATGTATTTAGCAAATGCTAAAAAATGCATTAGCAGGAAATAAACTATCTTCCAAAGTGCTCAGTTTCAGACAGAAATTATGAAATAGATGCAGGCAGCAAACATATTATTATTGGTTAATCTTCAATTTGATTCACAGTCTGGGACTGATAAAAACTTAACAGTTCAAGTCCTAACCAAGGACCTAAGAGCTGTTAAGATAGCGTCTGAGTATGTACACAGTTCCAAATAAGGATGGTTTTTTTTTGCAAAGTCAGGATAGTCAGGATAGTCAGGTCCAATAAGATCAAAATTTCCACGTGCCTAGGAGCCCTTTGGGGTGCCTCCAAGGGCTCCTATTACTATTGGTACAACCATTGATTTCTTCCTCCACAATCGCTCATCTTCAATTTGCAAATCATGATATTTTGTTATTTTTTTCTAGCTTGCATCACCTGGTATTGCAATATCAATGAACCAGACTTTTTTCTTTTCCACAATAGTGATGTCAGGAGTGTTGTGAGTCAGATGCCTGTCTGTTTGGATCTGAAATCCCACAGGATCTTGACTTGCTCATTTTCAAGAATTTTGTCTAGCATGTGTTGCTATTATTGTTGTTGTTGTTGTTATGCCACTGAGCGTGATGGCTCAGCACTTAAAGATGCTGAGCTTGTCAGTTGGCAAGCCAGGTTCAAGACTTAAGTACCACGTGACTGGGTGAGCTTCTGTTATGTGCCCCAGTCCTGCCCACCTAGCAGTTTGAAAACAATCAAACATGACAAGATAAATAAGTACCACTTCAGTGGGAAGGTAGCAGTGTTTTGTGTGCTCCAGCATATAGTCATGCTGGCCACATGACCACAGAAGTGTCTTCAAACAACTGTGGCTCCCTTGGAGAGAAAGAGATATCCTAACTATTTTTTATATATGGTAAGCATCTGGGAGGATTGCCTCTATTAAAAAGGGATTTTTAACAAATGTAAGATGTCCATGTCTTCTTGCTCAGAATGGTTGTATCTTGTAATACAGTCTACTAATATGCTGAAGCATAAGTGGGACATCAGCCCTGATCTTTTCATTTTTGGAATAACTCTATTATCTGACCATTGAGAATACACATCTGCTTGGATGTGGGCATCTGGATTAAATTAAAAAAATTAAAATTAAATTAAAAAGTTAGCAAAACGTAGACAATTGGCATTGGGGCCTTGTAAATTAGATTGGAAAGTTTATATTAAAGACTACAACAGCATTAAGCAAGTATTTCTATAAACATCATGTCAAAGAGAAAGCACATCTGCTGAACATGTCTTTTGATCTAACTAGATTTTTTTTTATAAATATACTATTTATAGACAATCATTATTGTATTTTATAAAATAGGAAGAAAAACTTCCTGCTGTAATTATCACATGGCTTTCGAGAATCTAAAAAATATTTTTGAAAAAACTGCTCTGGTTGAGTAACAACATTTTGGAATACATCAGCAGACTTGTAAGTACTGTACATATTATGACGTTTGCACATCAAGCATTAAGCTAATTTGAAACTGGTTTTTTTTCCACATCAGAATTTTTTCATCCCATACAGAAGATTCAGGTTAAATAAACTAAAGAGAAATGAACTGGTATAAATGCAGAAATAAAGAAGCATGCATTGTGATCATTATAGTTGTGCACATTTGGAAATGAAGTATGACTTTTCTACTGTTCATTAAAGCATTTGTCTATTTCAGGCTCTATGGGAGCCTAAAAGTAGATGATGCTGCTGCTTCAAAATACAGACTCCTTAAAACTAAAGTAAAGGAATTTCTTTTTAGTCTCAGACAGAAGCCTGAGGCCAAAAAAAGATGAGGATGAATTAATGAACAGTGAGATGAAACTGCATTTACAGGCAGTCTGGCCACCTCTTCTTCATCATTTTCAAAGCAGATACAGCTCTAGTAATGATATGCAAAATTGGATTAACACTGGGAATTGGGTTAAACAGTAAATCAACATGCTAAGGCCTACAAGAGCAAAAATTGAACAATCTTTTTAAGGATGATAATGGGAGCAAACTCAGTCTGTCCCAAAGCCAGCCTGATAGATATACTTGCCTTATGAAGAACATAAGAATCTTGTAGGGTCCCAGCTGCCAGAGATGTAAGTAACACAGACAATTCAAGCCCAATAGTGCTTTTTCCATTCCATATACCAAAGTACCAAAATGGCAGGCTACCTGGATCTTTCTTTTTGCCTTCTTGCATCCAGTTTAATCTATCTGTGCATATTTCTGATGGTTATTTTATCTCTTATTGTCCTACTTGCCATGGATAACAGAGACTGTTCCCAAAATAACAGAGAAAATGTTATTGCCAGGCAACATTAAAAAAACACCCTCTATCTATTTGTCGGAGATGCAAAAAGGATGACCAATAATGTTGAAAAAAATAGTTGCTTCAGATCTTATCCATCTGAATCTTGGATATGTTTTCCAATTGATGATGCTACTTTTTCTGTTTAAACAATATAAATAGCAGATTGAGCTATTCCAGGTTGACATCCGCTAGTTATGTTAGGATAGCAATTCCCAGAATTTTCAGAAATATGAGCAGCTGAAGGAGCACCCACACCATTAGTCATGCTAATGTAAATATTCTTTTCACTTCCATCTTGTTAAGAACTCAGTTAGAATCAGATTGTTTCCTATTCTAAGTAATTTCCAGATTGAACATTTATAATTCTTAGCAATGGTCATTGTGATTGGGGAATTCTAGGAGTTAAACTTCAGATACCTAAAAGTTGCCCACTTCAAGGAGGTTTTCAGGCAGAATTCTGACTTTGTGTTCAAAGAGAGTCCAGTTTGTCCTTCACTTCACAGTTCAACCAGTGTCAGCTTTCTTTCTAAGTCTCCTTCCCAAAGAATGACACAGGCTGGAATTCACTGTAAGGTGCTCAGCCTGGCTTGACTGTCTTCTGGATCTGCTCAGCCAGTCATCTACTGCTTCTCCATTAAGGGGAGAACCTCTCTCAGGGTCTTGTGCCCAATCCTTTCCCACAGGGCTTCCCACCTTGTGTCTTGGATGAAGCCCCCACCTGAAGCAAGCTAGATCCCTAGGTCTCAGATGGAGCTGTCATGACTCTGGGTCTTCCCTTCTTCCAGTGACCCTTCCCAGGACCTTTTTTCTTCCTTCTTGACTAGGACCTGACAACTGCTCTGCACACTTAACTCCAATCTTTATCTCCAGCTATTCCATTCACTCTGCACAGACCTTTTCCTCTCTCCTCTTTCTCTCCTTTCCTCCTGTCTTGCTCCAATTTTTAGAGTAAACTAGTAGCACATCCTCCAGCAACTGAAAAGATGAGTGGCCCCCAAGGCTCTGTTCTCCAACACCTATAGACTAGGCTGCAGCAATGGGACTACTGTCTCAACATTTTCCCACATCAGGCCTGGTTTGCAGCCAGTCAGTTCATCAGCCTTGTCGCAGCACAGCTGCTCTGCAAGGCCAAATGAGAGCTTCTTTTTTCTCCTTTTAGTCACTGCAATGGCTAGCTCATATCATCAGAAATGCAGATATGTGAGGCCCCTAAAACCCATGTGCCACAACTTGACACAGCCATTGATCCCAAAATAAAAGTCATCAATAGTTACCTTAGCAGTCACCAACATGTTAAATATGGGAATCCCTCAATAGGGTCAGAACTGCAGCGGACTTTTAGTAAAAATCTATTAAATAAAATATGTTTGGAGCAATGGCATTCATAAATGTGAAGATTATATTTAGATTACAGTATAAGGAACATGTAATGCTGGCTTTTGTTTCTTTCTTTTTTAATGCTGAAAGAGAAAGGGGACACAATATATGCCTATCAGTCTGTTTTGCCTTAGCATTGGCATTTTTAAAAAATGGTTTATTAATGTATTTTCCATATAGTATCACATAAAACTTTTTCATGGGTGGGTTGATAGATGAATAGCTGAGCTGAGTATTCAGCTGGGCTTTGCAATTTTGAGAAATGCGAATTCAAAAAAAATGCAAATTAAAAGAGATTTTTATTTTGTTCAGACTCTTGAGAACAAGGAATACCCTCCTGCTAGCTTCAAAAATGAATTTCACATGGAAGATAAGACTCATTGGTATATAATTTAAACTAAAAATACTCAGCAGACCACGAATGGCATGGAGAAGTGTCATATATCAATGAAGAAGCCTTATTATACTCTGTTCATTTCCAAATGCCTGCTAACACTGAAGCAGTATTCAATTCCTTCTGAATAACATTCTGATATAATTTTATTTCTAGGAACTAAGAAGATGGTTTGACATTCAGCCATGAAAAGTGTGCATAATATGTTCACCTGCTCTTTAAATATTATCTTTACTATGCTATGTTGAATTACCTTTGTTGATAATAATACTAGATATACAGTTGGGCTGTACATGTACACTAAGTAGTCCAAAAGGCATAAAATACTTATATAGGATAATTTCAAATCATCTGTGTGCATTGCAATTGTAAGATTTTGATTTTTTGATATATAAACATCAGCATATTTGTGGCATGTTTGAGGAAAACAGTAACCTATTCAGACATTCAAAGAAAAGATTATTTAGCCTGACTGCTTTGAAAATGATTCCAAGGAAGAGCTTCAGATCTCTCAGCAGAGTAAGCATAGCATATAACTGCTAGTAGCTAAAGTACCCTATTTTTTTTTAGAAAGCTTTGTTTGAACCTCAAAGAAAATAAAAAGTCTGTTTTAAAAAGTGCATTGTTGAATTGAACGCTTCAAGGAGCAGCAATTTTTTAAAGCTTGCATGGAAATCTGAAAAAAAAGATGAGTTGTTTTAATGAATGACAATGTGCAGTGCTGTTCAAAGCACTTCAATACTCAATACGTTTTATTAAATCATTGACTAATTCAAAAAACATGAAGGGAAAAAGAAAAGGAAAAAGAACAAAAGAAGATCATCCTGAAACAGCAAATAAAAGTGTAGCAAAAATTATTGTTTATAAAATTAATACTGGGCAGAATGCAAACACTTATCTATAACAGGATTTCATTGGTGAATTTAATTGCAACTGTACAGTATATCAATTCAAGGAGTTTAAGTGAAAGGCTCTTATATTGAGATAAGTAAACTTAGACCCCATACAATTTATGATTGGCCTGCTCCAGGCATTGCAGTGAGGGAAAAAAGTTTGAAATCCATTTATATAGAGAGACTGAATTTTCCAAGTTTCCAGGGGGGGGGGAGTATATAAACTCATAGAATCATAGGGCTGGAAGGGACTTTGGAGGACTTTTAAGTCCTACCCCCTGCCCAAGGCAGCAGTTCTTATGTCATCCTGGAGACATGGTTTCCCATAACTCCCAGAGGCAAGCTGTTTCATTGCTTAATCATTCTCATTGTCAGGAAATTCCTCTTTATTTCCAAGTTGAATCTTCCTCTGACGAGCTTCCATCCGTTGCTTCTTGTCCTGCCCTCCGGTGCTATGGAAAGTAAATCGACACTCTGTTCCCTGTGACAGCCCTTCAAGTATTGGAAAATTGCTATGATGTTTCAACAAATCTTCTCTTTCTTAAGCTAAACATACCTAGTTCCCTTAGACAGTCATTATATGATTTAGTCTCCAGATCCCTTTACCATCTTTGTTGTTCTTCTCTGCACTCTTTCTAGGGCCTATGGATCTTTTTGGGGGGGGGATCGTGGGGATCAGAACTGGATGCCATATTCCAAGTGTGGCTTCACTAGTGCATTATAGAACAGTACTATCACTTCCCTTGATCTTCCAATAATATATCAAATTATGCAGTAGAAATATAATCCATAAATGCAATATCTTTAATGTAGCTTTCCACCTAGCAGGGTTCAAAAGAAGCAGTGTCAGGAATTTGCCTGAGTTAGGGCATCTTTTGAGGAACAATCGGTGAAAGATCTGACATTCTATTATTTTCAACAGAATTGAAAGGGGCGCTTTGAGTGATTCCAATCACCCTATCACAGCAGCAGCAAATGAAATTCAGGCGTTAAAACTCACCATACCATATGGTAAATTTGGGCCTTTTGGAGACTCAGAATTCAGCTTCGATGATTTCAAAGGTCTCATATTATCTGTTTGTAATAAGCTAGCAGCAAAGCTCAGGAACATAACTCAGTGAGTGTTGCAAAGTGGGTATTATTAGCTACGAGCCATATTATAGGAGCTATATTGGTCAAATACAACTTCTTGTATAAAATAATTGTTGTTTTATAATTGTGTAAGCTGCCCAGAGTCACATCATAATCAGATGAATGGCACAAAAAATAATAAATAAATACTTCTTATACATCACAATCCTGAACTCTGAAGAGCAAAGATAATACTGAGCTGCTGGCATGCTTGAGCAGAGATAATACTGAGATGTTGGCTTGCACCTCCAGCATAGATTCCTTGATTTAAGATGATCCAATATGATGTGGAATGACTGATAAAATAACAATCTCTGCTGCTAAGTTTGTAAAGATGCATCAAGGTGAATAAAAATCTAACTCTGGGAGCTCCCTTCACTAAAGGATTCCCAAGGCTCTTCTGTTGAAATTGTCAGGAGTTCTTCCCTTCTTCTTGCAAGTCTTTAACTGAGCAAGAGGATCCATGTGGCTTCCTGTATCTCCTTGGGGCTTCCCGTGGAGCTCAGATATCTGTGTGGCTGAGTCTGTAAGTAGAGCAGAATGTTTCTCCCTACAAATTGGCTGTATTAATCATTCTTGCTGTTCAGCTGCATGTACCATGATAGACTGTCTATTATCTGCTCCCTTGCATTCTTGGCTTAGGCTATTATGTCTCCTCTTTTTATAGACTGAAGAGCTTAATTCATCCACTTGATATACAGGATAATTTAATGCAGAGCCACTTTGCTATTAGCTGGAGCTAAAGTTTTAAAAATCCCAATAGAACTCACACCAGATGTTAGTGCACTTTTAACTGCACCGAGTTTGTACAAGATTTCTTTCCCAAATGAGTGACATGGGAGTATCCCTTCCCTTATCTGTTCCCCAAGATTTAGCTTAAATGAGTCTGACCTTGGAGATGGATGGTTGCAATGACTTCTCCTCTGTTAAGTGTCAATTTTATGAGCCCATGTACTTTTCCAAAGGCCAGTCGCTCCCTCCAATGAGGATAGTAAATGGAAAACACTAGTGTCCTTGAAAACCATGACCGAAATATTTCGAAACCTCCTTAAGAAGCCTTAATTTTTATGAGCATTAGTGATGGAACCATACACTTAAGGGTAAAGGGTAAAGAACTCTGAGTGACTTCAATATCCTATGTGGTTCAGCAGCCATTTGACCCTTCTAAGATACTGTAATTCATGGGGAATTACAATATTCATGTTGTGGCTCAGCAGTTAAAGACACTGAGGGAACATTAACAGCTCTGGGTTTGAGACCTGAGTGCTATGAGATGGAGTGAGTTCCTGTTACTTGCCCCAGCTCCTGCTCACCTAGCAGTTTGAAAGCATGCAAATGCAAATAGATAAATAAGTACCACTTCAGTGGGAAGGTAACAGCATTCTGCATGCCTTGGCATGTAGTCATACTGGCCACATGACAACAGTAATGTCTTCAAACAATGCTGGCTCCCTGGGATAAGAAATGGAAATGAGTAACACCCCTAGAGTTGGAAATGACAGGGAAAACCTTTACCTTTAGAAACTATAATGCATTGGATCAGGCATGTCAAACTGCCAGCCCACAGGCCGGATGTGTCATGCCGAAACCACGCCCAGCCCATTGCCGGCAATGGGGGGGAAGTCGTGATATGTTGCACGATGTCACCTAACGTCACGAGTTTGACATGCCTGCATTGGATAATTCAGTAGCAGAGTGAGGCACTGGTTAATGGATGTTTTATTATTCCAGGTACCAAGCTCCATGTTGTTGCTAGTAATCAATAGTATGATTCTGTTGGGCAGAAAAATGCATGAATTATTTCTGCCAAGAACAAATTGTATCTTTAACCCAGAGATACAGGGTGCATCAATATCAATGATTTCTCTCCCAGGATAGCCTTCCAGGGTTTACTGTTATAGCAACCTGGTACATTTACCTTAAATATTTTTCTTACAGCTTCAGCATTTGCTTCTCCAAGAGGTATTTCAGCTAATTAATGTGATTATTACTGCCAGTAATTGAACTTGAATGGATATAATTGTGCATGTAATGTGTTCTCTTTTTCCATACTAGACTCAAAAGCAAGGAGTTTTAGGTCACTTTGCTTCCCCAGTCTCTCATTGTTCCCACAAGCAATGTCAGTTCTTCACTTTCCCAGTCAAGCATTGCGTATTTCTCAGCAGTATGAAAGTAGACATTCAATTATCACTGTGGTGTTTGAGATCTTAAGTATCCTTTTGTGTCTTGGAATTCTTCTTTCAATATTTCTTGGATTTATTCCCACTTTTGCATTTGCACATTATTTTAGTCTTGCTCTTTTCCAAACTTGCTGTTAATGTTCCCCATCATGTCACTCCAGCTGATTTTTGTCTCCTGGTCAGTTACTTTAGTATCAGAGAAGAAATGAGCGACATGAACGAAACCAAAGTAATAAAATTAAGAACACTCTTTTTAAAAAAAGAAAGAAAGAAAGAAAACCCCAGATCAGTTCTCTATAAAAGTGGCTGTCTCACTGCTGTCTTGAATCTTTCTCCATGCTTTTTCCAGATCATATCTGAAGCATGCACAGCTTTGAACTTCTCTGACAAGCACTACCATTAAGGCCCATTCCTCACCCATGTTGTTCAAATGAAGTCTTCCATATGTCAGCTGTTAATGTCCTCTGGGGAAAAAAAAGATTTCGGGACTAAGATCCCTTGGCTTTCTATTGTAGAATTTGCATTGTACCTCTAGATATCCTTAGAGGAAGTGAGGATGTTTGAGCAATATCAAGAAAGAAATTCTCACTGAGATTGCTCATGTGACAAAATGGGCAATTCAGAAGCTGTGTGTTATCAATCAAGCATTTTTATGTATTGCATTGGTCTTCCTCTGGACAGAAAAAGAGGGAGTTTGCCCCACTGCCATTTTGCCATTTAATTAATTAGCTAATTGGACCATTTTTATGCTATTTCTTGGCTTTTGCAGTATCTACCATCAGCATGCTACTGTGTATATCCATATTCCTGTGGATATTACCCCCTAGCAAAATTTACCCATCATACTAATGTATATTTTTGTTTTAATAGTAGTGTGTTAAACAATCCAGGAACAAGCCAGAATTACATTTTGAAATAAAGCAAAATCATTGTTGCTTGTCTGGTCAATTTCTCTTTTGTTCTCTTAGTTTCTCTTGGCTTTCTACAAAAGGTAGTTAATAACTTGAACAAATAAAAAAAGCAACATGGTAATCTAGGAAACTATATAAAAAAATATGAGCATCTATTACTACATCACCGTAAGCGACAGCTACAGAAAATAAATCAACAGTAAATCACAATATGATTTACAATCCTAAAAAATATCTCTTCAATTATTATATTGTATTTTTTTCTGAATCAAGGATAAAGACACCACACTGAGAGTTAATGTCCATACAGTCTATTGATACCTGTAGAAGATGTATAAAATTAGAGACTCTAATAATGTAGCTATTAAAATTTCTCGAAGGTAGTTTAAATCAAGTGAAGTATTTTATAGACTATATTCAAAAGCTCTATACTATGAGGTTATGTTAATATTACAAAATTCGTATTTCTAAATAATTACATTATAAAAGAAGGCATTAGAAAAACATAATTTCTTTTTATTTGTTTTTGAAACCAGTAAACTTTTTTTAGAATAGGTATCTTCAGTACTTAGAAGCAACAAATTAAACAGCAGATTATTTAATCAATCAACCAATTAATCAACTGATATGGGAAAAACTTTCAACATAACAAGACATTAAATACAGAAGTCAACTAAAATAATAATAGCATTAAATCAGACATTGAATCTGTCAAACCATGGTTTGGATATATATGTATGCATGTAATATGAAATATGACTACTCTTCCTTGAAATGATTATGTGTATATAGACACATATATTTTTATTAATTGAACACAATAAAGTGAAAAATAATACATGTTTTTATAAAGAAAAAATACCAGCAAATAAAACTAGAAAAACAAAAACACAGAGAATATATTCATTGATGTATTTAAATCCATATTTCATTATCATAAAAAATAACTAATCTGCACTAATAAATAATTTATTGGTAAATTGCTAATAACATCAAGTTTGCAAATTGTTGAGTAACAGGGACTATATATTTATTCTTCCGATTTTAAAGAAAAACATTTTCAGGTATAAGTAATATATAGAGAATTCACTTTCCTTGCCAGATGCCAATTTCTTTACACAATAATAGGGATATAGTTCAAGAGACTATGAATATCTGAGAATATTACATCTTGTCTCACAGTTGAGTTAATACATGTAATAACTTGTTCATGAAAAAGAACAGCTAGAAGATATAAAAAGTATGTTTAAAGGAAGCATTAATCTGATTGCATGTCTATCAGCATAATTTACTCAAGGACTTTCTATATAAGCACAGAACACTCTAATTTAGTCAGTATTTTATTATGATTATTGATTGAATAAGGCACTATCTAAGATCCATTTAAGTTTAGATGTTGATGTTGATATTTCTACTCTTTGTCTGGGCAAAATGGGAACCTCAAATTCTTTATTCTGGTCAACCATTGAAGTTTACATATCAAATAGATTTATCACCAACAGAATTTCATAAAGACTAATTATAGGCTTTTTATGTCACAAAATTTAATAATGGCTTTTAGTAGATTAGATGTTTCCAAGGTTAAAAATACTAAAAATGTTCCAAATTGGAACATTAATATGTGCTGTAACTATAAATATTGCCACTAAGGTACACTAGGTAGATAATAATTGTCCTCTAGAATGAAGAATTATATATTTTTTTAATCTATTAAACAATTCAAGGGGAAATTTTGGCTTCCATCTACATTTTCCATATGATTACTTTTTGGGTGGAGGGGGCTGTTTGTTTTTTAATTTTGAAATCTGGATTACCACATAGAGTCAATTTACAAAGCGGAAAGAGGACAAATGTCATTTCCTAGAAAGATTATACTACAAACAACAAATCAAGGTAATAGTGAGAGAAACTATTTAAAAACCTGGTTTATTTTGATCCTAAGAAAGTTAAAATAACTTTAGTGTAATCTAAGATTATTGTAGAGGAGCTCAAGAAGGATAGTTTATACTGAGAGTCATTAAAAATGGTATTAGCCAATAGATATGCAAAATGTTATGAGTCAAAATTTAGAAAACTATATTCCCGTCTTTAATAGACTTACTCTCTTTTCAAAAGAGGTATATGGAATTCCTCATTCCATTAAAAAATGAAGCTCCACATTTTAAAAATATTTTGCAGATATATGTTTAGGAATTCCACATAAAATGTATAATATTCTATAATATTTTTACTATTATAATTATTAAAAAAAATATGCCCCATATATTGCCCCAAAGGATAAGTTTCAAAGATTGTCATTTATCAAGATCCAAAGAGATCCTCATTTATATTTTAAGGAAAGTTTACATATGATAAAATTGCCAAAGTCTACCTCTTGATTTGTCCTGAATATTATATTTTTAATCCTTGCCATTCAGATAGGTAATTCACGTGTAATCAACTATGATCACTTTGTAGCCTTTCCAACATTGAAGGGGGTAATAAAAACAACAACACTTTTCTAAACAGTGCTATAAATTTGATTTGACTTGCCAGCTTAGTTTTGCAATGAAAATACAAATTTTCTCCTTCATAATTGATTCATGGGGTATTGCTAGAATTGCTAAGCAAACTGAGAAAGGATTCATTTAAAGCCACATCAGAAATGGAGAGGAGGTTATTAAGGCAATGATTTGATAAGACAGAGAGAAAATGAACAAGGAAACAAATGAAGCTTTCTTAATGAAAAGTTAAAACCTTTTTCCTTTTTTTTTTACTTTTTTCTTTAAAGTAGAAACTTGAGCTGGCTTCCTATCTTATCTAAAGCTGTAAAACTTGGACTCTTATGGAGTGAAGTAATTCTAATTTATCTGAGAAAGAAAATAGCAGCAATTAAATAGATATTTGCTGGACACTAGAAACATTAAACATCCTACTATTTTTCTCCTATAGGGTTGGTTGAAGCAATGCTGGACTTAGGCATAAGCTAAACAAGCTATAATTTAGGGCCTTACAAAATTTCAGAATATCAGTTTTCTGATTTTGCAAAGGAGTTTATTCTTAGTTATATTAATAAAGTGGTACTTACTTATTTTGACAGTGTTTTGTGTCTGTGTGTGTGTTAATGTAAGTTAAAAAAATTAAAATCACATTTCAGTATTGTTTCCAGAGTATACTATATTCTAATCTACATGAGATATGATACGAAGCCAATGAAATAATATATATGTAAACAGTAAATGAATTCATTTGAAAATAATGGGCATTTTTCATTCTAAATCCCTTGCTATAAAATATTTAAAAGTTGTGTTTTGTGCATGTGTGTGCGTGTGCATGGGTGCATGTTGTGTTTCAATTTTTTGTGGCAAAAAAAGTCCTGTTCCTATTTTGGTACACACATCAGTGAGACTTTCTGGTAGAACTTTTTAATGAGGGACCACCAAACTTCATATAACTTAGGATCTCAGCAAGTCTCAGTCCGATGCCTTCACTATTTTATCCAAGCCCCATTATGTTGTAAGTTAGGAAACATTTGGAAAACCTATACAGAAATCTAATGAAGGAAACAGAATGAAGTGAAGACAAAAAGGCCATTTTAGACTACTAACATCTTTATTTATTTTTATCCTGCCTTTATTATTTTCATAAATAACTCAAGGTGGGGAATTAATACTCCTTGCTCTTCTACTTTCCTGACAATGAAAGCCCTATGAGGTGGGGTTGGGCTGAGAAAGAATTGCAATTTTATTTATTTGGTCCATGATAGAATGAATATATGATTTCTCTCAAATCATATATGTTCCCTTATATGTAGTACTAATAAAACTTGGGAAATAGAAAGGAATCTAGAAAATTAACACACATCTGCAAAAAAAATATTCCACACATTTTTACAAAACTTCATCTTGGGATACAAGTACAGGTGTAATTGCAGCTATCAGTTAATTGAAAATCAGTGCACTCAACTAGAGAAATATACTAAATCTGACTTTCATTTTTATTTTTTTTATTTTTTGATTTATTGAGCCTAATTGATGTCTGAGGGGAAAACACAGAATAAACAGGCATCTTTAAAATGACAATTTCTCAAGGATTTTTTAGTGTTTGTTTATGAAACTGGGGAATACTTTATTATTGTGACAAAATCTCATATTCTCAGTACTGCCTGGGTCATCATTAATTGTGGTGTTTGCTATTGTCCCTCTGTTGGGAATAGCATTGGGCAAAAATCCATCCAGCTCGTACTTTCTGAAGTTAGAGTAAACAACATTTGTCGGTTTGATTTTGAACTGCATCAATATGCCCTCACTACTAGATACCAGCACTGAGGGGTTTTTCTTCCTTTTTGTTTTTTACATTTTCTAACAAGAAATGTGTCTTCAATTTCTTAAACAGAGACATAAGAAGAATTCATAAATTTTATCATAGTGTAGTGTGGAAAATGAAATATTGGCTATTGTTCTTTTATGCAAGGTTTAGGCCCAAGTAAACTGAATCAGGCCTCACGGACAAAGTATTGAACCAAAGTCTGTGCTATGCTTAATTTTGCAGTTTGCAATTGTATTTTATTTAATATGATTTTGCTAAGCTTGCTTGTTTGTTTCAAATATATACTGCTCAAAAAAATAAAGGGAACACAAAACTAAGACATCCTATATGTTTGTGTTCCCTTTATTTTTTTGAGCAGTATATTTAGAACATAAGGACTGGAACAGTAAGAAATAGGGAACTGAAAGTACCTGATGGATGTGGGTTCCAGTGTACATGGGTATATATGGAAAATTATGTTCAGCAGAAGGTCAGCAGGAGGTCAGTCAAAAGTCAGCAAAAGTCAGCAGAATTCAGCAAAAGTCAGCAGATCATCTGATTACAATCTTAGAACGAGAAAGGGTATAAAGGGTTGGGACTGGACCTGACTGATTTGCCATTGGTCTATAGCTGTCCATTTGGAATCTGCTATGCCATATGGTCCTCATTGCAATGGGTTATTAATGTAAGTGATGTTGTGTCATTATACTTGCTATGTTCCAAATTATTAGCAAAATAAACCTCTGAATCTTAAAGTAAGAATTATTGTTTTGTGTTGCTGTCTCTTGTCTTTTCCATTGGGTTTTTCCACGACAGTAGCAAATAATATTTATGAGAACAAAAGAGAAGTGCATTATACAAAGGAAAAAATATACTAGTTATCGTAAGTATACCTGTAAGGTTGCTTATACTGTAAGCTTCTGGTTTTGACCTATAAATGCTAAATATTATTAAACTACTCAAGTCAATATGGAGATCATTCTCAGGCATAATCTGGCTTGTTTGGGTTTAGCATGTTATCAGCACCTAGCCTAGCCATTTCAATGTAAATCTTTTATGCTCTATGGTGATGAATGAACCTAAGTAACAACTGACCGATTTATTTATTTATTTACAATATATGTGTACCATCCCAGTCAACAGATACTAATTAAAACAAATCTCATTTTAGTATGCTACAACTGAAAACCACAGATTATTGCAAACTTGGCAAGGAAACATGCATAGTATGCATACATTTCCCTCTGTGCTCTCACATGTCAAACCTCTTTTTAGGATTTTAATATTAATAGGAGAAATTGACATGATAAAAGCCTATGTTGAGAAAAAAATGTAACAAAAAAATGGCATCAAGGTCATTTGTATTTTTAATATAAGGGTTTCTCAAGCAATTTTACATTGACAACTATACACTTGAGTGAAGATTGTGTGTGAAGTTATATATATTAAGGAAAGAGTTGATAGTTAATAAATGCAGAATTTTTGACGCATTTAAACCCATTAAATATTAACGATAGCAACAGCACTTTATAAACATGGGAAGTAAAATGCACTGGATTAATACTTAATTGCATATCTCAACTTCCAGGGAATATGGTGGGTCGAGGACAACTTTGAAAAAAGCAGACTTGACATTTGTAGATCTTAATAAGGATTAGTAGATTGGCTCCTATGATTGTCTCTGGATAAAAGGGAGGATGGGAGATTGTCTAAGCTGTTTCTCATTATGGTTGCTCCCCATGAAGCAACTGCAAAAGAGCAGTTTCTGGAGGAGTGGAAAATAGTCTCCTGATGGGGGAATTTGCCACAATTGTCACAGCTATAAATGGAGCCTTTTCAAATGTCTATGGAGATTCTCAGTCATCCAAGTCATAGTTGTCCTGGAGCTGAAGAAGCTTCGTCAGTTGTGATGGTGAGGAGATGGAAGGATAGGTACTGACCCCCACCATCACAACTGATGAGGCTTCTTGGATGAGAAAACTTTGTATTACCTTTTTCTGGTTTTTTTATAAAAAATATAATAACATTATTAAAATTTAATTGCATGTCTCTAATTATGTGCATATTGTATTGTATTAACAAAAAATGACATGTTTTGTGCCTTGAACCCTTCAGAATGCTCTGGCTTGTCAAATTTGATTAATTGCTGGGAAAACTACATATATAATACATAAGTAGAGAAAAGAAATACTCACATATAGATGCCATTCAAAATGGAGGCTGTTTTAAGACTGCTGCATTTCCTCCAATTATTTTCTTTTTAATTCCATCCAATTAGAAGCTAATCTTTACTTTGCTGCAAGCTGGTAAATGTTGCATTTCAGTGCAAACTAGTGGGGCATTTTCATCTCTTGTAATTACAAAACATAATTACTTTGATGCTTTCTTAAAACTTGGTGTTATTAAAGAATCTGTTAAAATACACAACTTTTTCTTTTTCACAAAGTGAGCACTATTTTAATGTTCAAATAAAAGCTAGCTCCTAAGAGCAAAGGAAATGGACCAGAGTCTCAAAGTCTTTGCAGTATTTTTTTAGTAATGTAATAATGTGATTATATAATGTAACACAATGTACATTTTTGTTACAGTAAGAATATCCATAAGAAATCAGTATGTTCAGATTTTTTTTTTGCAAATGTATATGTAGATCAAAAATATGACATAGTGTATATTGAAACATAATAATAACAGCAGCAACAACAATAGAGTTAGAAGGGACCTTGGAGGTCTTCTAGTCCAACCCCCTGCTCAGGCAGGAAACCCTATACCATTTCAGACAAATGGTTGCTCAGTTTCTTCTTAAAAACTTCCAGTGTTGGAGCATTCACAACTTCTGGAGGCAGGTTGTTCCATTGATTAATTGTTCTAACTGTCAGAAAATTTCTTCTTAGTTCTAGGTTGCTTCTTTCTTTCTAGAGTCTCAATGTCTTTATTACATTGTGGTGACCAAAACTGGATGCAGTATTCCAAGTGTGGCCTTACCAAGGCATTGTAAAGTGGTATTAACACTTCACGTGATCTTGATTTTATCCCTCTGTTAATGCAGCCTAGCATTGTGTTGGCTTTTTTGGCAGCTACAACACACTGCTGCTCATATTTAAGTGATTGTCCACTAGGACTCCAAGATCCCTCTCACAGTTACTACTGTTGAGCAAGGTGCCACCTATACTGTCTTTGTGCATTTGGTTTTTCTTGCCTAAATGTAGAACCTTACTTTTTTCATCATTGAATTTCATTTTGTTAGATAGCGCCCAATGTTCAGGTCTGTCAAGATCCTTCTGTATCTTAAGCCTGTCTTCTGGGGTGTTGGCTATTCCTGCTAGTGTAGCATCGTCTGCAAATTTGATGAATGTTATGCTCTGGAATAGCTTTACTGCTGAACAGAAAACAGATAACAACACTCTCCAGTGAGTCAGAAAGACATCTAACACTCTAAATGTACTCAGAAATTTTCCAGAGTATGTATGTCTATATCATCATGTTTGTATTATATGATGCACATTTCTCATGTGCTAAATGATGTCTATATCAAGCACTGGAGAAATCAGGAGATTCAGGCAATTCAAATGGGTATAAAGATGTACTGCAAGCTTAAGCTCTCTACAAGAATCTGAATTACTAACGGTCAAGGGAAAATAGTGGGACTTAAGAAAGGAATTTAAGGTGGGCTGCACTTAAATCTCTTGTGAGTGTGCAGGGACCCTTGACTGATGATGTATTTGAACCCTCCTTTGTGCTCATCCGGATCATCTCTTACATCCTCCTATGTATAGATTTCAACCTAAATTATGAGTATCTTTTATTATCTTTCTCACACCAAAGAAATGTATCACATGCACAACTTACTTATAGAAAGATGAAAAAATGAAAAATGTTTGTACCCCTTATGCCATAGTACAGTAGGGTGAAGATAAAACCCATAATTAAAGATGAAGGACAACTAACATAAAAGAAGTAGAAGGAATTTTAGTTGGTGGATCTGACAAACATTAAAAGAGAGAGAGAAAGAGAGAGAGCTACAATGGCTGGGATGAATTCAACATTTCAGATCATCCTCTGTTTTTCTGCAAATCTGTTTATATTGGTAATGGCCACCATGCTCTATCGAAAGCCATAAATGCTCAACAGGAGAACTAGGAATTTGTAATTACTAGAAATTGGTAAGGTATCAATTGATGTGTCCATATTCTTTGTGACCTCCACCAGTAAGAATAAAGAGTTATCTTGCACTAAGTTACCACTTCATTGCAGATGTTTCTTCCCATTCTCAGAAACCTCCACTAGAGTAGTCTATTTGTCTAAGCAATAGCATGAGTGAGATGTGAACTAATACATGATTCTAACAGTTGATCCCTAAAAAGGCAAGTTGGAATAGGTATATAATCTTTAGAATACATATTTCTTCTAAATTTACATTAGCTGATATGAATAGATTGGAAATACAATTCTGTTTTAGTACTGGCATTTCCTCAGATTCACATAAAATTTATATTGGGCAGAGGGGTTTTCCTCAATTATCAGATATAATATGATGATTATTTGTCAACTATGTCAACTATGTTAATAGGAGAACAGGTAACAGAATTTCTAACAGTAACAACTAAAGTTTGACCATATTTGAAGAAGCTGCAAACAGTATATAAGATATACTGGACAGTTTGGTTTCAGCAGTTGATTGTAAAATTATCAGTGCCTTGATAGTTTCATTTAAAAAAAAACCAATATCAACAATCTTGAAATTGTTGCCCAAATACTACAGCAAAAAAATAAAACATCATGGGAATAAATGGAAGAAGGCATCTGGCATTATGTGCAATAGCTCTGTCATTGTTCTGTAAGGACTTCCTGAATGTAAACAAGATCTATGTACACAAATATTATTTCTGTATTTTTATAATGGGTAATGGATTTTAAGAGACTTCTTTTTTTAGAAAAACTTCAACATATCCTTTTGCTGAAGTGGATCAAATACAGAAGGAGAAAAAGATGTATAAGTATATAAATCTATAATGTAGTATGCTAGAAAAAATATGTAGGTTGTTACACCGGTAAAAATGTATGGTGATGTTTGACATTTTCATAAGGCATTAACAGCGAAAGAAATGCATAGGAGTGAAAAGCAGATTTATAATCTCTCACATTTTTCCATCTATCCTAGAGAGTTGATCATACTTTCCTCTTCTTTGCCCGCTCACCCACTCAGCCAGCCATATCTCCACTGAGGAAAACTCTGAGAGAAGTTACTTAACATTTTATGCATAGAAAGATTAAGTATATTTGAAACTGATTGAGCTGATAGAATTTTGTCTATTTGCAAAACATGAGCTTGGCATCTATATTTGAATGCAGATTTGATCAACAAAATGTCAGTCATCTATTCACTATATAGAGCTGCTTTGAGAGTGGGTGGGGGAGAAGAGAGACAGACAGACTGACAGAAACAGAGAGAGACTAAATATAGAAGGAAAAATAAGAGCAAGAAAAAGGGGGAGAATTGGAAGAGAATTAGTATTTTGCAGATTGTCATTACTGCTAAAGTTATTCCCTGGAATGTACTCAGTTTCAATAACCCTGGTTTCACGGGTCTTTGACCATATAATAAAGATGAATGAATCAATCAATGACTAATCCTGGCTCTTTAAGGGTAGACTCCGATGCTGTCAGATAAACAGTTCAAATAAATACCATTAAGTGTTGCTTATATACTCACAGATTTTAGGAGGCTAAGAAGATAGATTGCTTGGAGGGGGGGGAAAGCATTTGATTAAGAGTCATTCACGCCTACATTATGTTTGCAATGCATTTCTCTTAGTTTGAGCCGAAGTAGATAATTATGTGCTCATTTAATACAGATGCTTTTCTCTCCCTATAAAGCTGAATAGAAAACGTATGGTGGAGAGATTCAGGAATTGGTCATGGAAGTGGAAATGGGCCACAGAACCTGGTATAGCGCCCTTTTCTGGACCGGGACGCTCTGCGCACAGTCACTCAGGCCCTCGTCACCTCCCGCCTGGACTACTGTAATGCTCTATACATGGGGCTCCCTATGAGGAGCATCCGGAGGCTTCAACTGGTCCAGAATGCGGCCGCGCGGGCGGTGTTGGGAGCGACGCGTCGCTCCCATGTAACGCCGCTGCTGCGCGAGCTGNATTTTAAATAGGGATAATTTTTAATGATTTTAATAATGTCACAGACTATAAATATTTGGTTTTAATTGGCTTTTATAGGGGAAATGTTGTGTTGTGTTGTTTGTGTTGTGTTATTTTAATATGCTGTGAGCCGCCCTGAGTCCCGTGGGGAGAAGGGCGGCATATAAATTATGAAAAATAAATAAATAAATAAAATAAAATAAATAAATAAAATAACTGGCAACAATGGGATCTAAGAACCTTTAAATTTCTCCAGCTGCTCATAGATTTTTGCAGCCCATGTATGGTAGCTCTTCATGAAAAAGATCTCTTTTCTCTGCTCCCTGCTCTACTATTCAAATCACTTTTTTTGATATTATAATTGCACTGGCTGAAAAGTTCTCCAAAAAGATTTGTACAGGGGAGCAAGGTTAAGAGGACATTGATGTTATTTCTAATTTTTATATGTTCAACTTTAGTCTTTAATTATAGAGCCTATTCTCAATGCATTTTTGCCAGTCCATTTATCAGCAAATCAGTATGTATCTGAACTGGTCGTTTGCATATATACAGGGAGAGACAGAACAGAGAACTCCAAGAATGCAACAGTTCAACTCTGAGCCACATTTCTTGGTACACAAACACACACATTGAAAAACATAACAGAATTTCTGGAAACTTGGCATTTTGGCAAATTACCTATCAACAGACTAATATAGATAAACATCCTCTACCTAACATTTCAAATATTCAACCAAAAATCCAGGAGTAAAACAAATAGCCCTGAGAACATGCTCCATAGCAGCCAACTTCTAGATTAGCATGAAATATCACCAGATCAGGACCTTAATTGAAATAGCATCAAAGTAAAAACTACAGTCCAGCCAAAAGTGTTATATATAAACAGGCAGCAAACTCCACTTCCCCATGAACTGTTGGTAATAAATGGTAATGGTAATAAATGGTAATGGTAATAAATGGTAATGGTAATAAAATGTTTGGAGGAAAACAACCCAGTTGCAAACACACACACAAAAGAGATATACTGTATGCAGTCAACTATTAAAAATAGGACTATTTTGAAAGCACTTTTGTAATTGGACTTTGATGAAGTGGGATAGAAAGAATATTGATGCATTAGGAAGGACTTAAAGAATACTGTTGACAGCCAAAAAAAAAAACAACCCCAAAGAATCATCAAACAAATCAACTCAGCATTCTGACTGCAAGCATAAATGACCAGGCTCAAATTATCTTATTTCAGATACATTACGCAAAGACCCAGTGCTCTGGAGAAAGTTGAAGTGCTGGGAAAGGTGGAAGGAAATAGGAGAAAGGAACAACTAGGTGGATAGACTCAGTTACAGTGGTGAACGCTGCACCATTGGAAGATTTGAAAGACCAGGTTAGGAACAGATCTTGGGGAAAAAAATCTTTGTTGTCACTGAGTTGATTCCAATAGGAAGGTGCAAGTAGGTCTAAAATATTTTCTGCAATTCTGTGAAAATACACTGGGGAAAAACAAGAATGCCATGTTTTTGCTAGAGATTCAAATGGATTTTTAAGTCCCTCTAAGAACCATTTTTATCCCAGAATTGAGAGCTTTTCTTTTAGCAGAGGAAGAGAGATGTTGACAGATTCCATTCAGCACTTCTGCCAATGCTACAGCAAAATCTATTTCATGAACTTCATAAATTCACTTCCACAGGAATCCATGATGACCCTAAAAAGACTTAACAATCTCTACTTGTTTCTACTTTCATGTCTAACTGCTGAATCTGGGTGCACAAAGCATTTTTTCTCTTAATATAAAATCTTACATTATTCTTGTTGCCTATTTAAATATATCCTTTCTTATCAGTCTGTAAAAATGATAAAATAAGGTCTGAATTTTTTTTGTACACAGATGAGAGGAGTGAATAAGAAATTAAATTTATTTTCTTTTATACCAGAGTATTTAAACTGACTAAGAATATAGAAAAGTATGTGTTAAATAAATGTAGTCATGTTGTATTGCCTAATTATTCTTCTAAAACAAGGAAAAAATAGAGATGAATTTACATGCATTTTCACATTAAGCCAAATAACACTTTCCATTAGTAAATCTTCCATATTGCATGTAATTGCCTACATAAATGAAAATGTAGACTTTAAATTAACTTTCTCAAGCTGATGGGTTTTTTGATGGAATTTATCAGCTAATTAAATGAAAAATAAAAATAGGACAAGGCTAGCATTACAGGCACACATCTCATGAATTAATAATTAACTTTGTTTTTATGCCAGCAAAAATGAAGGTTTTTTTTTATACTTTAAATTGTCATTCAATAACACTTCAGTAAACTCAAGGATTATAATTTTATCCTCAGCATTCAAGTTTGCTTATCACTTTAACATAATAAACTAGACAAATCAGAGTTATAAAATTAATCATTGAGGGTTAATTTCATTATGTAGACATTTCATTGCAAAACATGTCAACAATCATATTTTTGTTTAACAATAAATTCATATAAGCATTCTGGCATAATTTTAATATTATCCAATTAATTACATTAAATATTTTGTTATATATTTAATATTAAGTCCCCCATAGAGCACAAAATTTAAAAAGGTGATTCATCTAGTGGGTCTACATGTCTTTTAACATTTTATATTTGCATTTTTTGTTTAAAAATGTTTCTGGAATGATGAGGAATAATAGCTGAATTGACCCAAATGGACTATTGTATACTCTGTAAGGATCCATTGAAGCTCAAAAATATTTGCAGAGATTAGGTTGCTGAAATAAAAAAGACATACAGGGAGTGCTCAATTTACAACAGTTTAGTAATGGTTTGATATTACAACACCATTGAAAAACATGATTTATGATAATTTTTCACAACCATTGCATCATACCCATGGTCACGTGATCAAAATTCAGATGGTTGACAACTATCTCCTATTTATGACGATTGCAGTGTTCCTGGATCATATGATCGAATTTTGCAACCTTCTGACAAACATTTCATTTAACCATGTTACTAACTTAACAACTGCAGTGATTCACTGAACAACTGGCAAGAAAGGTCATAAAATGGGCAAAACTCACTTAACATCTGTCTCGCTTAGCAAAATAAATTTGGGCTCAGCTGTGGTCATAAGTCGAAGACTACATGCCTAGGAGAAATAAAATTTCTTATTACCAATATGACATAAAAGATTTCAAATCGGTTGTTTTTTTTCATGGTCTACTTCTTAACCTGAAAAAAATGTTCGTGTGTGTGTCTAAAATTAATTTCCTTGCCATTTTTAATTCAAATGGAAGTATTGCCTTTCGATTTTGATTTTGATTATCTCAAAGTATACTTTGCAAGTAATATGTTCCACAGATGCGCTACGGTGAAATTGTCAAATGGTCTGTCTCTCTGTCATTTGGTCTTTTAGAAGACCTTGTTTGGGTTACTAGTCTTTTCATGACATTTTGTCCAAAGTTATAAAAGCCACTCCTTTCACCCCCTTTGGAAGTTAGTTGTACCATTACCTTCAGTGCTACCAAGAAGAAACTCAATCCCGTGGTATATTTAACTTTATTGGCCATCTGAAGAAAAGAAAAATAGATTCAAAACAGTTGCTGGAAAGAAACACTAATTGCACAGTCAAAGACTACCAGATTGAGGCTGCTAACCTTTGTAAGACTACTAGATGGCAACATATGGCTTCCCGTGTGTCTTTGCTGCCACCTGGAGGTCCTTTGAATGTTTGCATTCTCAGTCTGATACAGGTAGTCATCGACTTAATTGACCACAATTGAGCTCAAAATTTATTTTGCTAAGTGAGAAATTTGTTAAGTGAGTTTTGACCCATTTTACAACTTTTCTTGCCACATTTGTTAAGTCTATCCTGGCAGTTGTTAAATTAACAACACTTAAGTTGTTAAGTGAATCTGGTTTTCCCATTGACTTTGCTTGTGAAAAGGTCACAAAAGGGGGAATCACATGATCCCGGGACACTGCAACTGTCAAAAATATGAACCTCTTGTCAAGTATTTGAATGTGACCATTGGGATGCTGCAACGATCATAAATGCGAAAAATGGTCATAAATCACTTTTGTCAGTGCCATTGTAACTTTGAACAGTCACTAAACAAACTCTTGTAAGTCGAGGATTACCTGTAGCCCTAATAAAGCCACCATTTCCCCTTTATATTAGAAAGCTCTTGATTGCAGGCTAGCAATTTTGCACCCAGGCACTATTTCTAGTTATCCTAACCATGGCGGTTCTTACAGTGGTGCTGGAATGAAAGAGAAAGCAAGTTGTATTTTAAACAATATCTAAAATAGGCATTTTGCACACTGAGATACAGAGCATTTATATCTTCAAAGACAGAAATGGCTATGGAGCATCAAAAATTTATTTCCACATACAAGGAAAATAGGTGTGATAGATGAAATACATGTTCAGGAGCCAGTCACTGGATGAAATATCCAGAGACTAATCTGGTAGTTTGCAACCAGTGTTTCGCTAAAAAGAGAAGAGGAACTGACAGAATATTTCTCAATTTCAAAACAAGAGCCTTTGCCTTAGCTACTGATTTATAGCACCAATTGGAAGGATCTACAAAAAGTCAAAATAGTTTAGGTCATCTGAGTTGAATTTTTAAGAGGTTTGAAGTGTTGCTGTGAAGTAACATTTCATAAAGCTATCAGGCCTCTTTTTTTGTCTTTAAAGACCCGTGAGCAGAATGCTATGTCAATTGAAACTTCACACATCAAGGAAAGATTTTTCATTCACACTCACATTGTTTGCAAAGCATTTTGCAGATCTCTACTATACGTGCATTTTTGCACTTGCCATGGTGATTTTTAAAAACAGAGATTGCTGTTTCTGAAGGATAATTGCTTGGGTCAGCACAGGGATTATTTCTTCCTTTCTAAATCTCTGGAAATAAAAAATCTTCCCATGATTTGTTTTTCTCGTGCTTGTTTCTGATATCCCTGAAACATTTCTAAAATAAAAAATAAAAATCCAAAAAGAGGTGGAAAAAGTCTCCTCATTTTAACTAACTCCCCCCCGCCCCGAATGCCTCTTCATAAATAATCATAATAGTACCAGGATATTTCTGATTACTGCGCATTTTAAGCCTCACTAATTTGTTTCAGCTCTCATTCATTCCTTGCCTTGAAAGCACTGTTGTCTGTGTAACCAGGTTTCCCAGGAAGTTTGAATATACTGAGAATAGAAACCATTTTGTTGTAATTTGCAAGGAAGGGGAATGCCTTTTCTGGACAATAGCATAAATCAAATCTCTAGGCCGAAAGCCCAGGCTGCCACTTACGAAGTATACCATTAGGCAAATATTATTTTGCTTGCTAAATCCCCTTTTGCCATTGTTCATTATATATTCTTGTACCATATTATACCTTTCCAAGCCCAGAAATTGTCACATTTAACTCTGCATCTGGTGGGCCTACATCCAATGAGTTATTGATATTGTTTTCCCCTCACAGGTATGAACATCAAATGCCCATTTTACCATATGCATTAACATGAGGTACTGCCTTCTTTGAAAACAACTAGAAAAAAATCCCATGAATCAAAATCCAAGCCAAATATATTTGGAAATCTTAACCAACATTTAGGTGGGAATTACCCAGTCAAATTGCTGATGACCTCAAAGGAAGACAAATATAGATATAGATATTAACCCAATGTTTACAGTATAAATGTCACTCGAAAAGAAAAGAAAAGAAAAGAAAAATGGTGGGAAAGAGAAACAAAAGCAAATGCAAAGAACTACTATTACCTTTTAGCTCTTTCTAAGTAACTTTTACTTAGAAACGTTTCTGAATACTTACATGGACTGAAATAAGGCAATTATTAACTCTTCTTCAAGTTAAGCATCATTCCAGATGACTTCCTGGTACCATATGGAAGTAATTTCTCTCTCTCTGTGTCTCTCTCTCTCTCTCTCTGTCTCTGTCTCTGTCTCTGTCTCTCTCTCTCTCTCTCTCTCTCTCTCTCTCTCTCTCTCTCTCTCTCTCTCTCTGTGTGTGTGTGTGTGTGTGTGTGTGTGTGTGTGTGTGTGTGTCTTTTTATACCACAGTCTAGTCCACACTCCTGAGATTTCCTTGTGGTTTCCCATTCATGTGCTAACTATGTCTGATCTGAATCTGCTTAGCTTTTAAATATCAGCCAAGGCCATTTAGATGCTGTTGTATAACTGAGTTGTCCCAGTCTTATATAGTCTTCCTCAAGATGGCTATATCAGAAAATATCAGTCTTACAGGTTTCCTGAAGCCTTGCTAGAATCTGTTGCCTTATCAGGAGGAAGGCATTTACTCATCTGATTCTCTGCAAAATAGGAGGCCCTGCTAGTTTGCCCTGGGAAGGGAATTTCTGCAAATTTCTCTCCCACTCCTTCTTCTCCTTATTTTGCCTATTCCAGATTGTGTCCTTCTATTCTCCACTCAAAGGAGAATAACCGACAGTTATTCTGTTGCATGTTAATAATCTGGGCATACTAAATTAGTTGAGCAATTATTTGAGAAATGCCAGATCACTGAGTGTTGATGGCTGAATTCAGTCTTTTCTCACAACCTCCCAGAAAGAGAGAAAAGAAAGAGAAGATTGTCATTTCTTGCATCAAAATGTTCCCTTTGCCTTAAACCTTACATTTTCTTTGACCCAATACAATCCCTGGTCTCTAAAATCAGCCAAATAACAAATCTCCATTAATAGTTTGTGGGGGAAAGGTACCTTGGGAATAATATGTTCAAATGCAACCAAATGTAGCCATTCCTTATTTCCAATAGCTCCAACCCGGCACTTGCTTTCTACTCAGTCCACACTCATTGCCCTTTGTCAACCTCCTCTTGCAAATACAAAATAACATGTCCAGCCTAAAAATCTCCAGGTTAACATGGTGGCCTACAGAAAATGCCTCAAATTAGACTATGCCCTGGAGACTGCCAGTTTCTCTTGCCCCTGTCCTTCTCCAGCTCATGTCTCATTATCTGTAATTGGCTCTGGTTTGTTATACAATAGAGACACAGAGCCTACTGTAACATACATCTCTACTGCTGAATTTTTCTACATTGAAAGTACACTTAACAATGCCCATGGAGATCTAGTTAAAGAGCTTGGGTCAAGGAATATATAACATCTGATACAGAAAAGTAGGATGGGGGTACCCTTCTTGCTAAAATTTGTATTCTTTCATTTATTTATTTATTCTGAAAAATCTATCAGAAGAGTGGAAGATTTGCCTGGTTTCATCCTTGTAGTTTTTTGAGCTAAACAACAACAACAAAATCCCTAAAGACAACCAAAACATAGCACTGTGTACTATATATGCAGTATGTTTGAGTGTTTGTGTGTATCTACTGTGTTTCCCTGAAAATAAGTCCCGTCTTATATTAGTTTGGCTCCAAAAGACCCATTAGGGCTTATTTTTGGTGAATGCCTTATTTGGGGGGATGGAGGTGCCTCATGCATCCCGCATGCTGGGTGGTGCACACCTCCTCTGCCCTGCATGTCTGGCAGATAGAGGGAGGCAGCCATGCAGCACATCCAACAGGCCAGTGCCACCACCATGAAGTGAGGCAAGGCAGGTGTGGGTGGTGTGGAGCTGTCCCATGTGTTCCACAGGCCAGGCAGTGCATACCTGCCCTGCTCTGTGCGGCTTCGGTGGGTGTTTGGCAGGATGTGGGGATCCGGAGGTGCACCAGAGTGGGGTGCATGGGGCAGTTGCACGCATCCTTCCACCTACCTCACCTCATCTCACCTCGTGGTGGTGGCACCAGTGCACCACGCAGCCTCCTGCCCCATTGCAGCAGTGAGCAACCAGACGGTGGGATGGAGTTGGTGGGTTCTTCACTAGGGCTAATTTTGGGGGTAGGGCTTATATTAGGTGCATGTTAAAAATCATATTAGGGTTAATTTTATGGATGGGTCTTATTTTCAGGAAAACACGGTATCTCTATATCATTTACATCTAATCTATATACTGTGTATGTGTATCTATATACTGTGTATGTGTATCCATGCACAAACACACACATACCACATGCACAATAATATAATCATCTCATAAACTAGGCTTATTTGGACCTAGCACTTTATATAAACATGGTATTTGTATTGTTTTGTTAACTAGGTTTAGCACTTAGGATGGGTGCAAGGATAGCCAAATACTCTTTACAATGAAGCAGACTTCCCTATAAGCTGTATTTTCTTCTTTGGTTTAGCTATGTCATGAGAAGTTGGAAGGCTGTGTATGAGAATGTGGTTATATCTGACACTGCAGATAATGCTTATTTAAATTGTTCTTCAAAGCTAAGAGCAGAACTGAAATAAAGGAATACAAACAGAGGAAAAAATAACGTAGACACTAGAAAACTAGGTGGTTCTATTCAGAGAGGAGTGAAATGCTAACCATAAGTAAAGATCCTGAACTAAACAAGAACATAGATTACACAGAATCCATCCTCAGTCAGGAAGTTAACTGGGTTGTTTTAGGCCAATTGTGCTCAGCCCTACCTGCACTGTGTATCAACCCGTATTCAAAAAGAATAGAACTTGTATTGCCATGTTCTTTACCCTACCTTGCCAACTGGTTTTTCCCATGCAGATGGTCCTATTTCTATATGTGGAAGGAAGGAAGGAAGGGAGGGAGGGAGGGAGGGAGGGAGGGAAAGGAAGGAAGGAAGGAAGGAAGGAAGAGAAAGAAAGAAAGAAAGAAAGAAAGAAAGAAAGAAAGAAAGAAAGAGGGAGGGAGGGAGGGAAGGAAGGAAGGAAGGAAGGAAGGATCTTTTTCCCACTCATTAACTGATATATTTCTTTGGATTATTGCTCATTTCTATATTATTATTATTATTTTATTTTTCTTCAAAAACTATATTCCAGGTGTCTTAGCTAGCTTTGCTGTGTGATATAATAATAATAATAATAATAATAATAATAATAATAATAATAATAATAATAATAATAATAATAATAATAGTAA